>NW_007728784.1:258725-273892 GCF_000696425.1 Galeopterus variegatus | reverse complement strand
GAAACAATCAGCAGAGTGTAACAACAACCTACAGAGTGAGAGAAAATTTTTGCTAACTATGCATACAACAAGGGATTAATATCCAGAATATACATAGAACTCAAGCAACTATACAGTAAAAAAAAAAATGACCCAATTAAAAAATGGGCAAAGGAGCTGAATAGACATTTCTCAAAGGAAGACATACAAATGGCCAACAGATACATGAAAAAATGCTCAACATCACTAGTCATCAGGGAAATGCAAATTAAAACCCCATTGAGATACCACCTCACTCCAGTTAGACTGGCTATAATCAAAAAGATGGTGAATAACAAATGCTGGCGAGGGTGTAGAGAGAAGGGAACACTACTGCACTGTTGGTGAGACTGTAAATTAGTACAACCACTTTGGAAAACAATTTGGAGGTTTCCAAACAACTACAGATAGATCTTCCATATGATCCAGCAATCCCTCTTCTGGGTATATATCCAGAAGAATGGAAATCATCATGCCAAAGAGATACCTGCTCTCCCATGTTTATTGCAGCTCTGTTTACAATAGGCAAGATATGGAACCAACCTAAATGTCCATCAATGGATGATTGGATAAGGAAACTGTGGTATATATACTCTATAGAACCTTACTCTGCCATAAAAAAGGATGAAATACTCCCATTTGCAACGACATGGATGAACCTGGAGAAACTTATTTTGAGTGAAACAAGCAAAGCACAGAGGGATAATACTACATGTGCTCACTCATGTGGGAGCTAAGAGAGAAAGGAAAGCAGGAAAGAAAGACCACAGTAGTGCTGTGATCCAACAGAGGGAGGGAACATTCCTAGGGCTACAAATTGGAGTTAAGGGAAGAGGAGGAAGGGGAGGGAGGTTGGGGGATAATTGGGAGGGGACAAAGGGTACAAAAGTAATTTCTGATAATGGATATGCCTCCAGTATGAACGTGGTCCACACATCATGGGCAGGAGGGGGGACAATCAGCTTTGTATCTCATGAATATTTGTAATAAATAAAAATATTAAAAATCTTGCTTATTTGAGAAAGACTTTATTTCTCCTCATTTCTAAAAGATAGTTTTGCTGGGTATAATATTCTTGGCTGGCACTTTTCTTTTCTTTCAGTACTCTGAATATATCATCTCACTCTCTACTGACGTTTAGGGTTTCTGCTGAGAAGTCTGATGCTAGTCTAATGGGGATTCCCTTATAAGTAACTTGACATTTTTCTCTAGTTGTTTTTAGAATTCTCTCTTTGTCCTTAACTTTGGATACTTTGACAAAAATGTGTCTTGGAGATGACCTATTTGGGGTAAAACCTATTTTGGGACCTTTGAGCTTCCTGGATTTGGATGTTTGCATCTTTACCAATACTAGGAAACTTTTCAGTTATTATTTCTTTAAATAGGTTTTCAATATCTTTTTTGTTTGTTTTCTTATTCATAATTTGAATATGTGCTTGCTTAGTAGTATCTCATAGATCTCATAAGCTTGATTCATTTTTTCTGTTTTTTCTTTTTCTTTTTCTTTTTTGTCTTCCTGTGATATTTCAAAACTGCTATCTTCAAGATCAGAAATTCTTTTTTCTGCTTGATCTAAGCTGTTGCTGAGACTCTCAGATGTATTTATTGTCTCATTCAATGAATTCTTCAATTCTGAGATTTCTGCTTGATTTTTTAAAATGATAGTTATCTCTTTGTTGAATTTCTCAACCAGATCATGAATTGTTTTTCTGATTTCACTGAACTTTTTGTCTGTATTCTCTTGTATCTCAGTGAATTCCCTTAAGGTCATTAATTTGAATTTCTTTTCTGGCAAGTCAGCAATTTCTGAATCTTTGAGATTAGCTACTGTAGCATTATTTTGTTTTCTGGTGGTGTTGTATTACCTTGTTTTTTCATGTTTCTTGTTTCCCTGCATTGATATTTATGCATCTAGTGGAACTGTCACCTCTCTGAGTTTGTAGAGTGACCTGCGTGGGGAAAGACTTTTGCCTGCAAATGTGTCTAGTGTGCCAATTGGGTAGAGTGCAATGGCTGGTTTTATTCAGGATGGATGCAGTAGTGTAGATTCTGTGTAATTTCTTCAGCTGTAATCTATTTTTGCTATGTCTGTGAGTGACTCAGCAACCTATGTTTTGGAGGTTTGTGGTGGCAGTGGCACAGCTTTGCTGGGGGAGGTATTGCTGGGTTGTTCACAGGCTGAGGGTGTGCACGTGCACCCTGTCTTGTCTTGGGAGCTGGATCACTGGGGATGAGCCTACTGGATTGACTCTCAGGCTGGAGTGTGAGCCTTTGCAGTGTCAGGGTCTCTGGACCTGGTTTGCGAGTGGCAGGGTCACCATTCTGCTTCTCTGACCATGGGTAAGCTCAACAGGAACATGTCAGCCAAGCTGTATCTCACTCAAATGCATGTGCATGTGAAGGTTAAAAGGCTCAGTGGTGGGTCTTCCAAGGGCATGACAGCTGAGCTGTTTCTCTGAGCCAGGGGTGTGGTTTGCTGAGTGTGACTCTGCCAGTGGCCCTTCTGCTTTGCCAATTCTTGGGGTCCAATGCAAGGCTGTACTTTTCTCTTCAGTTCAGGAGCTGGACTGCCAAGGTCAGAGCTGCTGAAGTGCTTCTCAGGAAGTAGGTGAGGACACTAGGTGGGGCTGCAGTGAGGGTGGCCCCCAGCTAGCTACTGCTTGGGTGGTGGGTGGGGTCACTAGGCAGGCCTGCAGTGAGGTAACGATCCAGCTTCTTTGGGGCAGTGGATGAAGCTGCTTGGCAGGCCTGCAGTGAAGGATCTGGAGTAGCCCTTTCTGGGACTGTTGGGAAGTCTGCTAGGTGGGACTGTTCAGGAGGGATTCACTTTATATCCACCAACCCATGGGCGTACTCATTAGGATAGAGACCTGTGAGCTGTTTTTACATGGTAGAGGCTCAGGTGCACACAACTCAGTCAGGTAGCAGGTCTGAGGTGTAGGGGGAGTTGTGGGGGGTAGTGCACTTGAGGAGGGTCTGTCTGTCTGATCCCTGACCAGGGACATGGGGGTGCATTAGTTCAGCAGGACTAGAGTTGGAGAACTACAACTAGAGTCATGTCTGTTGTGAGCCCAGGCTTCAAACTGCCAGGATCAGAGCACTGCAGCCTCTCACGTGAGTGTGCTGGGACAAAGGCAGAGGCTGAAAGCCAGGGAAACTCCATGGCTACTGGCCCCAGGGCAGAGCACACTCCCACAATGGCTCTGGGTTCAAGATGGCACTGCACTGCACTGGCTTGGGTTATGACAGTGGGGGTGGGGAGTGCACCGTTTGTGCTGGTGTTCTAGAGCAATGCAGTGTGTGTATTCTAGGCTGCTCCCCACACTCGGCTCTGGCTTGTCCTGCCAAAAGATCTGTGGGCCTCTGTGGTGAGAAGGGGGGTTGGTGTGGGTCCTCTGCTCACCTTTTCACTGCAAGGGAAAATTCTTCCTGTGCCTATACGGGTGCTGGAGATGTAGCAGCTGAGGCTGTTTGTCTCTCTCCCCTTCTATGCCACCATCCTTGGCTCCACGGGAGATTCACCAGTCTCCTGCTGCACTCCTGCACTCTCCCACAGATGCTCTCATCAATCCTTAGCTGTCTCTTATTTCTGGTCCTTTCCTGGGGGAGAAATGCATCCTGGGCACCTTTAGTCTACCATCTTGCCCCCACCCCCTCATGACCACTTTTTATCAAATACACTGTTCTCATCTTGGTCCAAAGCACTATCATTTCTCACCTTCTAAATGACCTCTGAGTTTCTGTCCCTGTCATTTACAGTCCACATAGCACCCAAAGTTATCCTCTTATAATATCTACCATCTTGCCCCCACCCCCTCATGACCACTTTTTATCAAATACACTGTTCTCATCTTGGCCCAAGCACTATCATTTCTCACCTTCTAAATGACCTCTGAGTTTCTGTCCCTGTCATTTACAGTCCACATAGCACCCAAAGTTATCCTCTTATAATAAGTTACATTATGTCACTATTCTGTTCAAAACCTTCTAATGGCTTCCAGTCTTGCTTAGTAGCTGGGTAAAGTTACCTTTCCCAGGACTCCATTTATGTGTTTACGAAACGATGACAACAATAGTGCCTACCATATAGGATAATTGCGAAAAGTAAATGTAAGAATGTCTGTAACTTGCTTTGGAGAGTTCCTAGGATGTTCTAAAGCCATCATCATCATCATCATCATATCATGCATACATTGATAATATATTAAATCAATAGAATTAATTATATTGGGCACCTATAAACTATAATAATATCTGAAAATAAAACTAAGAATTCTGTTCTACTCTCTGTCCATTTATTTCTAGGGAGCCAGACTTTAACATCAGACAATGCACATCACAGGCTCTCTTGGGCATGGGACATCTTGAGGGATAAATAAGATTACTCAAGGGGCAGTGAAAGTATCCAGCAGTGGAGACAAAAAGGTGATGACAATGATAGTAACAAAGTCAGTGGGGAAAGAGAAGTCACTGACAACCACCAAGAATTTGTATAAGAAATCCACCCTGGGCAAGCCCGTGGGCATCCTGTTTTCCCAGTTCCTCTCCTGCCAGCTCTCACCTGGGGCAGCTCACCCTCATGGCTAGGAGAAGGCAGTCAGACATTCTCCACAGGCTGGACCTCTCCAATCTCGTATGTTCTACACCCTCCCCTGCCCTCTGATCTCCCTTTTCTGTCCCCGTCCCCGACCCCCCCCCCCAGGGTCTCCTGTTCTGCTGTGCTGTGCCTGCTCTTCAAGGAGAGCTTTGTCAGCTCTGTGCCAGCTGGCAGAGACCCCCATGAAAAGGTGCATGTATCTTTGTGCTGGCGTCTGGTGATTTTTTTCCCTATGTGTGTGGTTTCTTCCCCACCCCCCCAAATTGACTATTACCATTTTCCTATCTTTTTTCTTTCTCATCGGAATGGTGCCACTAATGCAGTAAGAGAGAGTGCATGTATCTTTGTGCTGGCGTCTGGTGATTTTTTTCCCTATGTGTGTGGTTTCTTCCCCGCCCCCCCAAATTGACTATTACCATTTTCCTATCTTTTTTCTTTCTCATCGGAATGGTGCCACTAATGCAGTAAGAGAGAAAGAGCCAAAGCCCATTAAAACATAACAACAAAATAACCCAAGGCTCAGAATGCTGAAGTGGCTCAAAGGAGTTTTCCTCCTCTTTCTCATTATCTCTCTTATTCAGCACTTCCCTTCTCCCACTCCACTCAGTCCCTCCTTCTGTCTCTTCCTCAATGTTTTTATTTTCCTCATTTGGCTGGCTAGTTTCCCATTTTCTTATTTCGCTCCATTCTTTGTCCAATCCTTCTTTCCTTTCCTCTTTTGCTGAGAGATTTCTCTTCCCCACCTCCATCTCTGTGCCTTTTGGCCATTTCACAGACTATTCTTACAGGGTCCTAGGAACTATTAATTCTCAGAAAGAGCAGCATTCTGAGGACATGCGGAGGACAGAGGAAAGGAAATAGGAGATGAGCTGCTCCTATTCTCATTAGCCAGAGGCAACAAATGATGAAAATAAGTAAAAAGTAAAGATGAGCACCAGGAACTCTGCTGGGAAGGGGGTGCTGGGGACAGCAGAGAGCACCGGGCTCTGAGGCAGCAAGGTGCACAGAAAAAATTGCACTAGGAGAGAGAAGACAGGTTCTGCCACAGAGGTGCTTAGTAGCTAATTATAGGTCATTAAACTCTGCGAGCCTCATCTTTGAAATGGGCAAATAACCTCTACATACCTCTTAGCATGTGTGAGGATTCAAAGAACAGTGCGTGGCATAAGTTGCTATAATGACAAACTGCTGTACAAAGTAAGGTGGTGGTTGTTACCACCTGTGGAATGTCTATTGAGGACAAGGTATGTGATCGCTCATCCTTGGCCCCAGAATCACCAGGTGACCTCGCATGCAGTAGGCAGTTAGTACAAAATACTGTGAATTGAATTTACATTCTTCTCATACACTCTGGAACCTCCTTAACTGTTCTATTCCAACAATAGCCATTTCTTCTACCTCTCAAAATTACCAGGACTAAAGAAAACATGTTACTATCCTGTAAGAAAATACCTCTTATGCACCCCTTAGAAATTACCTTATTAATGGGTTTAAATTGCCTGACAAAGTTTTTTGGCTGTATTGTTGTTTTAAAAGCAAGAGAAAGGGCCGGCCCCATGGCGCACTCGGGAAAGTGCGGCGCTGGGAGTGCAGCGACACTCCCGCTGAGGGTTCGGATCCTATATAGGGATGGCCGGTGTGCTCACTGGCTGAGGGCGGTGCGGGTGACACCAAGCCAAGGGTTGCGATCCCCTTACCGGTCACAAAAGAGAAAAACCTGGCTTTGTAGAATGAGTCTAATCATTTGTGCTATGTATGTATATACTTCAAAAACTAATACTAATATCCCAAATACTATTACTCCAAAACATTAACATGAGTTATTTCTGGATTATGAGGTTATGGTTGATTTTATTTTATTTTTTGACAGCTGGCCAGTAAGAGGATCTGAACCCTTGACCTCGGTGTTATAACACCACACTCTAACCAACTGAGCTAACTGGCCAGCCCCCATAGGGTTGACTTTTATGTTTTTGCTTTTTAGGAGTTTTCAACAGTAGTTAAGTAATACCTTTATATTTAAGGAAAACATAAAATGCAATTTTAAACAAAGATGACAGCACTTCCCAATCTCACCTTACCAGTAGTACTGAATTCTTGTAAGATGTCCAGTGAATGTAGGGACAGGGGCTTTTCTGTGCTTATTTGGGACCTTTCCTATGTTAAGTTAGGTATACTGAGGGTACCTGCTCCAACTAAAGTAAACAAAGATATCCTTCTAAAGGTTAAGGTAAACTATTTAAAACCTTCCAGACTTTGTGGCCTGGATTAGAAGGAACTACAATGTAAAATCATGGTCTCCTACAAAGCTATGACTTGAAATTTAATTCAGCTACCCTATGGGAAGCTAGCTACTGTCAAAGTTAAGCAAGAGCTCTGAAGATAAAGAGAAACTTCTTGAACTTCAGGATTTACCTGTTCCGCAGAGGTAGGATCTGTGCAGAGCAAATTCCATTCTTGAACTTGCCTTTTCTGGAACTCTATCCCTGGGAAATATTTTTTTAAAGCATCTGAACAAAAATGTGCTTATTCTCTAAGGAACCATTTTAGCCTCAGACCCATGTTTTTTAACCAGAAGAACAGTTCCAAATAAGAGAATCTCAGGTACTGTACTTTTGTGTATGTGGGATTTCACAATTTTTAATTTCCTGAAAGACCTTTGGAAAGGGAACAGCTATTTGTACTAGGGATTTTTCCCAGGAGTTCTTTTCATCCGGGCACATTTTTGTTTGGTGCAGCTGCAGGTTTGGTGCATTGCACTAAGCTCCCCACCTCACCCGATCTTCTTTCTCTAACACTGAATTAATGTAGGAAAGGTAAACAAAATCCTAGGCCAGAATCCCATCCCCAGTAATGATAACAGTACAGTGAACACTTTCCCTTCGGCCTTCTATTGTATAAGGACCACTCTTGGTGTGTTATTTTTATTTCAGGCTCTTACCTGGGCTCGCTCAGCTCTCACTAGTACCTGAGCCATTTATCTTAGCTTGGACTCCAAGAATTTCTTTAATCTTATAAGCTTTCAAAGTTTGGTTGAATACTGCTCCTTGGACATGTCTCAAGCTTCAAAATAAATCTTTCTTTTTGATATTGGGTCACATATCTTCCCACAATGCCATTTATCTTAAACAGTGTATTTTCTCATTGGCTGGACGCACACATATGTTTTCTTGTTTTATTCACCTTGCAGGAGAGGTGGAGAAATGAACTCTGACGATATAACTTGGTTATTCCTCTTCTGCCATAGTCACAGGAAGGAAAAGTAAGACCGAGGCTGTCAAAACCCAGAGAATGCCTGAAGTGCAAAGCCTTTTATAGCTAGATTTCACGACATACACTACTTTGAGAAGCTTCCAGAATGGTAGGCACAATAGAAAATCGACAGTGCCATCTGCCAGATGGCCTGAAGATGCAGAGAACCATCGGACTCATTAATTTTTGATGATAATCAGAGTCAATTTGACTTCATTATGGGCCAAGAAGAGGAAATCATTGAGGAGCTTGTTGTTAATGGACCTAAGTATAACAGGGGATGTTATCGGGTTGGGGGGAGAGTCTATCTCTACACCTCCTCTCTTCCATCTCTGAGAGCAGCATTGTGACCAGAACTAGATAAAGTATCTAAATAATTTAGGCAAAAGTCAATTGGTGGGAGGCTCTGAATTTCAAAAACCTAATATCTGTGTGGTTCACTGTTCATCAGATAATTGAAATATCCTCTTTTGCAAGCAAGGAGAATTGTTTCACCAAAAATTAGGTTTCTTGAAAAATGTTTATCCCTGTTTTATTTCTTCTCTTCAGGGGATGATGCAAGCCACCTCTCTGAAGAGAAGAACAAGTTAAGATATGCCATTCAAGTGCAGGGATGGAGGCAACTGCAGGGAATCACTGAGGCTCTCTGTCGCAGTTACTCGGCATCCTGGGCCTTTCACCCAATCCTTGCATGCAGCCTCTATTTATCAGTGCACAGACGTTAGGGAAGACATGAAGCTGAGCACCATATCTGATTGGAACTGCAGGGGGCTTTCAGTAGACAGGATGCAATTACTCAACTTGGATTGCAGCCAGAACCAACACTCCTGTGATCACTCGAATTCTTTTGAATTTCTCTAGCACCTTCTCTAGCATATCTCACTGTGGCTCTCCCATCTGAGCTTAAGAAGAGCTTCTGCTTTACCAGCAGTTTTTCTTTTAAGCAATTCACTTCAACTGAACAGCACTGAGCCTATGACATTCCCAATGTTGTGCAAGTCATTTGGGGAGTTATAAGCAAAACGTAAGGCAGAATCTATATGATCAAAATTTAGTCTAATTCATGTGAATAAAATCTAGACCAAAGAAGTGACCAGAGAGCAATAATGAGCATAAGCAAATACAGAAAAAAAATAGGCAGAATCTATATGATCAAAATTTAGTCTAATTCATGTGAATAAAATCTAGACCAAAGAAATGACCAGAGAGCAATAATGAGCATAAGCAAATACAGAAAAAAAATAAAAAGGATCACAAGCTAATTAACTATTATTCCTAGACATAAAAGGAAAGCATATACTCTTCTTGTCTACAGGGACATATGACACATCTTTAAGCTAGTTAACTTACTTTTAGTCACATCTATACATTGAGAAATTCATTAGATAGTGTATGTGTGGTTTGGTTATCTATACTCTCCCAATTAATTTCTTAGTGTGTAGAATCAGCCTTTCTTGAGAAATCAAGTAATTAATCCCATTTACAATAGCCAACAAAACAATGAAATACCTAGGAATCAATTTAACTAAGGAGGTGAAAGATCTGTACAATGAGAAATACAAATCATTGCTGAAAGAAATTAAAGATGAAAAAAAAAAGACGAAAAGATTTTCCATAATTTTGGATTGGAAGGATTAACATTGTGAAAATGTCCATGCTACCCAAAGTGATCTACAGATTCATTGCAATCCCTGTCAAAATTCCAGAGACATTCTTCACAGAAATAGAAAAAAAAATCCTAACATTCATAAGGAATAACAAAAGACCATGAACACCCAAAGCAATCCTGAGCAAAAAAAATAAAGCCAGAGGCATAACACTACCTAACTTCAAATTATACTACAAAGCTATCGTAACCAAAACAGCATGATACTGGCATAAAAATAGACACTCAGACCACTGGAACAGAATAAAGAAGTAGAGACAGTGAGTCAATTTTACTACTAGGTTTGTTTGAGAAGGTGAGCAAAGAAATTGTACTGTAGCTGGTAGGAAAATATAAGGTCATGGGGGCTTATTTTATTTTATTTTTGTTTTGAACTGTAAGAGGCATTATGTTTATATATAAATATGAACCATTTGATGGAAAGAAAAAAAAATTGATGATGGAGGGAAGAAAGGACAACTGAGAAAGGAAAGCTCTTGAGAAGGTGAGGGGATTTGTGATACAGAGCACATGTGGACAGTCCCCTTGACAGAGGAGAGATAATTAATCACTTGCATCAGAAGAAAAAAAAGAAAATGAAAGAAGGATATTTGCAAAGATAGGCTAAGGGTTTTGCACATGACAACATGTGGAAACTCCTGTCTGACGGCTCCTGATTTGCTCAGTACCAGAAAAAAAAAAGATTATTAGCTGAAAGTGGTGAAAAGAGGTTAAAAATAAGAGAGAGCTACCAAGTAATCTTCGATGAAAATGAAAAAGTGAGAGCTGTAAAGAAATTCAGTGGGACTGTTAGGCAAGACTGGATGTATGTTTGAGGTTGGTTATCAGGATTCCACAGTGACTTGTTTTCTGAGTTATGTATCCATGAAAGTAAATAAGAAAGGGGAAGACTGTTTGTTCATCCAGGGTTGGCATTTTGTCAGGAAAATGTGAATGAGGGGAAAAAAGCAATGGAGTTGAGGGTGTTTGTAAGGAGATAAGAATAATCAGGAACCATGGAATCTAGAAGATCTAGGAGAAAAGTGGAGGCAGAAGAGAGGCACGGATAGAAAGAAAGCCAAGAGATTAGAAAGCTGAACAAAACAGATTTATTGCTTTTGTGGGACACTTTAGCAGGTGAGCTAGCTCACCAGGAGAGTAAGATATTTCAAATAGTGACTTGGTACCATTTAGAAGACTGCTACCGTAATAACTTCGTATAGCATACATTATACGAAGTTATACGAAGGAAAATGTGAACAGAGGGGATCATGACAACAAATGGACTTTTGATCTGTTGAGCTACTTGTCAGTAGTGTAAGTCCAAGATTTGGAGCCAGAGAAAACTAGATTGTATTGAATAAGAGTAGCAGACACTGAAGTGCAGGGAGGACCATGGATGGAGGGAATATCTGGGGAGCCTAGGGGCTGAATGAAGTAAGGGTAGACACTTAAGAGAACAGACTTGTCTAACAGGACGTTTATTTTTATCTTGCACTCTAATGCTTTTGCAGGAGTGCATTCTTTGGGAGAGGAACTGGCCTAAGTGATAAGTTTTATTTCTGGGTCTCCATGGTTTAAAGATCTTTGCAAAGCAGGGGTCTGAGCGACAGACTCAAAAGAAGCTTACTGAAGTCTCAGGAAGGTTCAGGATGTTGCCTGAGATGTTTTGTGCTGCAAACAGTCAGCTTGTTGGTCTGTTTCAGCTGTCACTCTTCCTCTCCAGCTGGAGTTAGACAATGGGAGGAACTGCCCAGCTGCCTCCACCTTCTGACTACCTCTCTGTACCTAAGATCACAGTTCTTGTCAGCCACCTTCAGTCCCCTACTTTCTCTGGCTTCATCGGTTGACTTCAAGGGAAGGCTTTGAGGGTATGCTGCCATTAGGGTAGCATGAAGTGCCAACTCTTGGGTTCTTAATCAGGCTTCACAGCTTGCTAGCTGCATGACCTTAGGCCACTAATTAACTTCACTGTGCCTCAACTTCCTCATGTGTAAAATTAGGCTAATAATACTACCTACATTAGAGGGATGTGTGTGAATTAAATAAGAAAGCCCTTAGCACAGCGCCTGGCATGGAGTAGTGAGTCAATAGCATTAGCTAATTGTTTATCATTGTTGTTGTTGTTATTGTTATTGTTATTTTTCAACATCAACAGTGTAGAAAAAGAAGAAAGTTTTGCTCTCAAAGGCCCATTAACTTTTAAAACTGAAAGACCCAGTTAGAGACCCAGTAAATGCCAGTGAACACATGGCCCTCCTAAACTAGAAAATGGTCTAGAACCTATCATATTTGTAGCATATTCAGAGCAGAGGTTACAAATATTTCAACGGTGTGCCATTCAAGCCTGTGGTGGAATATGTTCACTCAGTTCTAGAAGAGATGTCATCTCCTTATCAAGGCATTAACATCACTGTGTGAATGTTTCCTCTATGCTGAGATTTCTTTCACATTATAGGATTCTTTATTATTAATCATTTTCTTTAATATCTTAATAATGTGACAGGAAAATCAAATTCGGCTGGTAGAAATTTCCCATCAAACTGTATTAACTTTGTCTAGCAAAGACTTCTTCAGTTTTCTTCCTAATGAGGATGCCGACGGCCAGCTTAGCCTGCACACTGCAGGGATCAGAGAAGCTCCCAACCACTCTTTTTGTGAATGTGTTAGAGTCATCTTGGACTCTTTTCTCTTTGTTTCCACTTACAGCCAATCAATTTCCAATGCTAATCAATTCTGCCTTTAAGTCAATTCCCTGTTATCTGCTTTCTATACCATTGCATAGATCTCCACCAACTCTTGTCTAGACTGTCTGAGAGAGTGGATGTGTTGTTCCCCCAAAACTCATGTGGAAACCTGATCCCCAATAGAGCAGTGCTGGGAGCTGTCTGAGTCATGGGGGCGGATCCCTCATGAATGGATTAATGCTCTTCCTGGGGGGTGGGGGTCATGAGTGAGTTCCCATAAGAGCTGGTTGTTTAAAAAGACCCTGGCACCTCCTCTCTTTCTCTTGCTTCCTGTTGCCATGTGATCTGCTTGTACACACCAGCTGTCGGCCACTTACCACCAAGGGCAGAATGGCACCTCCTCTCTTTCTCTTGCTTCCTGTTGCCATGTGATCTGCTTGTACACACCAGCTGCCTGCCACTTACCACCAAGGGCAGAAGCAGCCTGAGGCCCGTGCCAGATGCGGCTGTCCCAGAATCATAAGCCAAATAAACCTCTGTTCTTTATAAATTACCCAGTCTCAGGTGTTCTGTTACAGCAGCACAAAAATGGACTAATACATATTGTAGTCTCCAACAATGGCCCCGACCTGAGCTAACACTCTATCCTCCACAGTGTTACCAAATTAATCTATGAAAGACATATCTCTGGTTATGTCATTTCAAAGGCCTTTTATGTCCATTACCCACCAAAGGTGAGAGTGGAAGGCACATGTTCTTGGCATTTAAAGTTCTCTGTGTGTTGGTCCCAAATTACTTTTCCAACCTTATCTGCCATTACTCTCTCCACTAACTTTCTTTGCTAGTCAAACTGAATTTCTTAGCTATGCTGAATATTTCCCCTTGCATATTTGTGCATTTCTAAATGTTATTTCCTACCTACTCCACCCTGCTCTGTGTACCAGGAAGCTGACTTGTGGGGGCTTTCTTGCTCTCTGGCTTCTAGCTGGGTTTGGCTATTAGAAAGCACAAAGGAGAGATCAGAAAGCTGAAGGAGAGCTAGTACAGGTTATACATGCCCTCTACTAAAAGCCCCAGGAGCTGTTAGGAAGCCTTCCCCATACAGCTCTCTCTGTACTCTCTCTATTCCAGTCCTCATAACCACTCCCTCTCCTCACCCTCAGGCAAGACCCGGGATGCTAGACCGTCCCTTGTTGGTTTTCCTAAAGCCTCATCACATTCTGTAGACAATCAATTCTGTAGACATTAAACTCTCTTCAACTATACAGCTTGAATTAGTCGCACCCATCTGATCCCTGCTGGGACTCTGGGTGATAGAGTACCCAGTACCAAAAGGGGCCCCAGGAAACCAACCCTCAACTGTTATTCAGGGGATAGATTTGAGAGGCACAGGCTAACCATCTGTATTAGTCTGTTTCTGTTGCTTATAGCACAGTAAATGGAACTGGGTGATTTATAAAGAAAATGAAATTTATTACTTTCAGTTTCTGAGGCTGGGAAGTGCAAAGTCCATCTGGTGGTGGGGACAGTGACCCAGGGGTCTCACATTGCAAGATAGTGGAAGCAGAGAGAGCAGAGAAAGAAAATCTCCTCTTCTTTTAAAGCCCTCTGAACCATGCCCCTGACCACCATTTTTAATCCATTCACAACTGCATGGTCCTACAATTCAATCACCTCTTCAAGGCTCCACCTTTCAATTACCATGATAGGATTTCCCACCCTCTTACCAGTCACAGTGGAGATTAAGTTGTGGGCGGACATTCAACCTAAGGCAACTTGCATAGATTATCTGACTTCCAATGGAATTAAAATTCCTTAAATTAACACCCAGGGTGTCACAGGACAAACAGCAATCAAGCAGCTGTAGGATTATAATGACAATAGTGATTCTGAAGCTGTGGGATCAGATGACACTGGTGACAGCCATAGAAAGAGTATTCAGGGAAAAGGATATGCTGAAGTCCTTTAATTTCCAGCTTAGTACTTGGGTAGAAAATCAAAAAGGCTCCATGACAGCTCCGAGCAAGGCCCTCGTTCCTGTAATTGCTGGGCAGATATGGCTGAGTAAAGTCAATGGCAATTCAACATTGAAATGTGTCGGTGTCTTATGTCAAGGTAAGGGCATGGTGGGCAAGGAGTAGAATCCTGTGACAGGAGACGCAGACATGTGGGCAGATGAATCAGAAGAGTCTGGGCACTCTGAATCTGCAAATCCCTCTGAACCTACGTCGTCAGTAGTGGCAGCCAGTCCTCATTTTCCCTCTGATCTGATGGAACCTGCCTTCCCCTGCATGAAAAATGTTAGGAACTTGCATGAGGCACTTACTTTACAAGGCAATACCAGTTCTCCTGAGGAACTTCCTCCTTCCACAACCACCATCCACAGAGGCTCCAGAACCATGACAAGAGTTAGAGCCCAGACAGAGAAGGGTAAGGCCTGATCCTGGAAGGCTTAGCTATACACAGAGCGAGTGGAGGACATCACCTGTGTACACTAAAGAGCACGTAAAGAACACATGGGAGCGGATTCTAGATCAAAGCTGCCACAGCTGATACCATCCAGCCAGGGAAAGTTACAGCCCCCAACAGGCAGCCTCTCCCTACAGCTCCTCTCTCCAGTTTCAGTAACTGCATGTTTCTTATTTTTCCCATTTCCATTGTTCAGAATTCTTTTCCTACTCATCCTTCAAAGCCCAACTCAAAAGTCAGCTTTTAAATGAAGCTTTCTTGTTCCTGAAGAAGGTACAAGTTGAGCAAATCAAATCCCAAAATCTGAAATTCAAAATGCTCCAAAATGTGAAATTTTTTGAGCGCAAGAAGGTACAAGTTGAGCAAATCAAATCCCAAAATCTGAAATTCAAAATGCTCCAAAATGTAGTGGCCGGCCCGGTGGCGCACTGCTACAATGCACCGCTTGGGAGCGCGGCGGCGCTCCCACCGAGGGTTCGGATCCCACATACAGACCGGT
>NW_007728784.1:254910-258377 GCF_000696425.1 Galeopterus variegatus | reverse complement strand
ACACTGAGGGTTGTGATCCGTTGCCAGACACGAAAAAAGACAAAAAGGAAAAAAAAAAATGCTCCAAAATGTGAAATTTTTTGAGCGTTGACATGACACGCAAAGGAAATACCCTTTGGAGCATTTCAGATTTTAGATTTTTGGATTTGGAATGTTCAACCTGTGAGGATACAATACAAATATTCCAAAAAAAAAAAAAACAGAAATCTGAAACACGTATGAATCTGAAACACGTCTAGTCCCAAGCATTTTGGATAAGGAATACCCAACCTGTAGTGATGTTCACCTCCATGAAGTCATATTGCCCTCCTATACTATTTTTTGTTTCTTAGCAATTTCTTCTTGTATCATTGCTATTTCTAAACACTACGTATTTCCTTTCCCCATCTATAAGCTCCTGAAGGCAGTATTCATGTTTAATTTTATTTTTACCCTTAATGGGCCTTGTCAAGCTGCTTAATAAATAATGACCACCTTTAATATTTTTTCTATGTTTTAGGTGCTGATCTATGCCCCTTATTTAATCTTCCAACAAACTTTAAAAGTTATTGCTATTATAATGTCTATTTTACAGGGAAGGAAGTGAGGACCAAATAACTTGTTCAAGGTCATGCAGCTAGTTAATGGCAGAACAGGTTTCGAGCCCAGCCTTGTGGTTCCAAAGCACATGGCCTTAACCATGGTAATATACAGTCTTTGTTAAAATGAATGGAAACACAAAGGAAGGAAATTCTGACACACGCTGCAATGCAACACGGCTGAACCTTGAAGACATTATGCTAGAGAAATAAGTCATTCCCAAAAAAACAAATGTTGTATGATTCTACCTACATGAGGTCAAATTTACAGAGACAGAAAGTGAAATGCTCGTTGCCAAGGACTGCGAGGAGGGGAGGGGAGCTAGTGCTAAATGGGTACAGAGTTTCAGTTTGGAAAGATGAACCAGTTTTGAAGATGGATGGTACAGATGGCTGCCCATGTGAATGTACTTTAAATGCCACTGAACTGTGCACTTAAAAATAGTTAAAATGGGCCTTGTGACACCAAGGTCAAGGCTTTGGATCCACGTACCGACCAGCCACCAAAAACAAAAAATAGTTAAGATGGTAAATTTTATGATATGTATAGTTTACCACAATAAAAATAAATAAGTAAAAATGAATGGAGAGAACAAATGAACAAATCAACAGACACAGAGATGGACGTACATTTTTGAGTCAATAATAACATAAAGCCTCATAGGATCAAGCAGGACCCCCTCTTTGCATCCATTTTCATTGCATCATCCAGGTCAATGCTGCCTCTGCGGCTGGGGCTGGGGGTTCAACGTGTAGGCACTGATCTTCCTCATTCAGGGGCCTTCAGAATCACCTAGAGCTGGCTTCACATAGTCTGAAGGAGAACACCCATCACCTACGCCAAGCCAGTTAAGTAAATTACTAATTGTCCCAAACTGAAAGAATGAATCCAATATTATCAGTTTTTTCTAAGAGAATGGTGTTATTACTAGGACGATGGTGAGAACAGAACTTTGTGACTTTCCGTGAGTAGGCTCCCCCGAGAGGAGAAAAGGCCACTGACTCTAAATGATGGAGGACCAGGCTCCCTTGCCACCTTTCTCCTTCTGTCACCTACCCAGCCTCCCTGGAGACAATGATCCTGTCCAGAGCATTCTCTCCACCTGCCAGTGATTCTTAAATCTATATCTTCTACCTTGACCTCTCCCTAGAAGTCCAGATGCATATTTCCACTGCCGGCTTGATATCTCCACACAGATGTCTAGCAGCTACATGAAACCCAAAGTGACCAAACAGAACTAATCCTTCCCCTTCTAGAAATCTGCTCCTCACCCCAATACTCCTCATCAAAGTAAATGGCGCTGCTCTCCAATCAATTGCTCAAGCCTTAAAACTAGAAGTTATCCACCCACCGTGTAGATGCAAGTTCCCTCCACTCTACATGTAAAACTTATCTGAAACCATGCCACCCTTGCCTTTATCCAGTCCACCCTCATTCCTCCCCTGGATCCAGCAGTGACTCCTAACTGGTCTTCCTGTTTCCACTCTTGCTTCCTACAGTCAATTCTCTGCACACAGAAACCAGACAGAAGATTTTGAATCTAAAGAATGTGATGGCACCCTCCTACCTTAAACCCTCCAATGGTCTCCCTTTGAATTTAGAATATAACCCAGATTCCTACTGCTGCCTTACAAACTCCTAAGTAACTTGGGCTCTCACGCTTCACCTCTCTTCACTTTCTCCTTGCCCATCGCACGGCAGCCTCACTGGCCTTCTTAACTATCTGCAAACATGACAAGCACATCTTGCTATATAAGATGATTGGAAGAAAGCTAATGGATAATAGGTAACTTGAGGAAATAGGGTATCATGCATTTCCTGTGTTTTTTCCTTCCACCTTAAGGGTTCTGGTTTGATCTTGTGGTCCACCGGATGAGCTTGGAGAAACTTATGTTGAATGAAATAAGCAAAGCACAGAGGAATAAATACTGCATGTGTTCACTCATATGTGAGAGCTAAGAGAGAAAGAAGGAGGGAAGGAAAGACCACAGTAGTGAGTTAGACTTGCAGAGGGAGAGAACATTCCTTGGGCTACAAAGTGCAGTGAAGGGAGAAAAGGGAGAGAGAGAGAGGTTAGGAGTAATTGGGTGGGGGACATGGGGTACAAATGCAATTTGTGGTAATGGGCATGCTGTCAGAATGAATCTGGCCCTTACATCATGGGCATGAGGGGTGACAATCAGCTTTATATCTCGTGAATATTCATAAGCAAAAAAAAAAAAGAACCTTTACACCAACTACTATTCCCTCGGCCCAGACTGCCCTTCCCTGGTTATTCCGTGCTGCTTCCTTTACACAATTCAGACTTCGAATATCGTTTCTTCCAAGAAGCCTTCCTTGACCATCCAATCTCAAGTAGCCACCTACTTACTCAAAATCTTAGTTTACTTGTCTCCATAGCACTTGTCACCAGTTCTTTCCCTCTTCCTTTTCTTTCTCTTCCTTCCTTCCTTTCTCTCTTTCTCTCTTTGTTTATTGTCTGTCTCCCCCAAATAGATAAAAGCTCTGTATGAATAGTAACCATCTTTATCGTAAGGGTATTTTCCATAATATCAAATAATGCGTAGCATATACTAAGCCCTCAATATATGTGTGTTGAATGTTATTTGTAGAAGGTGTTTTTATTTCTGGTAAATGAAATGTGTCCAAATGGAGTCTATATTCATATATTTAAATTTACGTTTGAGCTCCATTGGGCTTCTAGCCTAGGAACACAACAACATGTTGAAGTTCAGTGTAAGAAATGATTCAATAATAGCTGAATGTGGAAACAACCCAAATATCTGTCAACTGGTAGATAGAATGTGGTATGTCCATAGCATAGAATATTATTCAGCAATAAAAAAATAAAATATTAATACATGCTACAACATGAATGAACCTCAAAA
>NW_007728784.1:250200-254848 GCF_000696425.1 Galeopterus variegatus | reverse complement strand
GTATGATTCAATTTATATTAAATGTCCAGAATAGATGAATCTATAGAGACAGAAGGTAGATTAGTGGTTGCCTTGGGCTGAAGTAAAAATAGAAATTGACTATAAATGGGCATGAGGGATTTTATTAGGGTGATGAAATTGTTCTAAAACTAAATTATGTTAACGATTACACAACTTTGTAAATGTACAAAAAAATCATTAAATTGTTCACTTAAAGTGAGTGAATTTCATGATATGTAAGTTACTCCTCAGTTAAATTTTAAAAAGCAAAAAGCACTACCCACCTGCAAAAATTTTTTTATTTTTTAAATCGTGGGAGCACTTGAAAACCACTTCCAAGTAAAGCCTATTTTGGGACATGGTCTTCTTCCTATTTTTAAGTAACTAAATAAATAAGTATATTTTTTCTGCAGTCAGGAATCTATGGTTTTTCCATTTCCAGTAACATCATGCTTAGCTCATCAGCTTTTCAGCTTCTCTCTTTCCCTGATGTTTGGCACCTCTGTTGCTGTAACATAAACAGGAGTAAATTAGTTGTAGTCACAATTCATAAGGCCCACAGGAGCATGAGATTCCCCAAAACAGAAATTTTAAAGCGATATCATATAAAAATATCTTTTATTCTGATAAACGGCATTGTTCTAACCTTGTATTTACCAAACTGGTAAAGAGCTATGTTTTTTCATCTTTTTGTCTAAAATAACAAAGATAAATTTTCAAGTAGGTGCATCCACTGTTCAACCTATAACACCACAACCCCTGTCCACGACCAAACTCTACATAACCAGATAAAAGCTTCTCATCAGAAAATAACAAAGATAAATTTTCAAGTAGGTGCATCCACTGTTCAACCTATAACACCACAACCTCTGTCCACGACCAAACTCTACATAACCAGATAAAAGCTTCTCATCAAGAGGTGGTGGTAGCTTAGCTCAGTTAGTTAAAGCACAGCCTTATAACCCCAAGGTCATGAGTTCAGATCCCCATACCAGTCAGCCACCAAAAAGAAAAACAAACATAGAACAAAAATAAAGATAAAAACAAAAAAACTGTAAAAAGTTTCTAAGGTGCAGCTTCTCCAACATAAGCAGATGGAGTGAAGATTTCAGAAGCACATAGAGGCAGGCCATTGCAGAAGCGTAGGAGGCATTCTACACATAGTCAGGGGATAAATAGATGGAAGGACAAAAGGCATCTAAGGTACAAGGAACAAAAAGAGCCTGGAGACTAGAAATTACTTCAAATGCCAAGAAACAAGAGTTAGCCATGAGAGACAATCCAAGGATCTCACTGGGTATTCTGCTCTTGGTGTACTGTGTTTGTGTCTTCTAAGTCATGAAAATAAATATTTATTTGCCAAAAGGTTTCAGCTGATTTCATTGTCCATTCATATAACAAACACACATTGTGGGCCTACTATGTGTTAGACAATATATCATGGAAAGCATAATGGGAAACTGTGTAGTATGTTCTTTGAGTACAAGTCAGAGTCAAATGCCTCAAGGTCAAGTCTCAGTTGTTCTCTTTATTAACTGTATGGTAGTCTACTTAACCCCTCTAAGCCTGTTTTCTTATCTATAAAATGGGGATGAAATATGACCTACCTCACAGGAATATGTTTAGCATAAGATACTACTTACACGTGTGAAATTCTTAGCACAGTGCATGGTAACTAAGCACCCAATAAAAGTTACCTCTCGTTTCCTGAAAGAGTTTGTGAAGACAGGTGTTTTGTTTTGTTTTTAACCTTGAGAGAAATTATCAGTGAAACAATCTGGGCCTGGAGTTTTCTCTGTAGGATAATAAATTTAGTTTCTTTAATAGATATAGGGCTACTATGATTTTCTATTTCATCTTGTACCAGTACTGGTAATCACATTTTCCAGAATATTTATTGCTCTCAACTAAGTTATTGAATTTAGTGAGATTACATTGTTCATAATATTCCCTGTTATATATGTGTGTGTATGTGTGTGTGTATATATATATAATATATATGTGGTCACCATATGATCTATGGTGATATCCACTCATATTCCTGACATCAGTAATTTGTGTCTTTTCCCTTTTCTTTTTGATGAGTATAGCTAGTTTATCAGTTTTGTTGATTTTACTCATAGAACCAATTTAGGGCCCTGTTAATTTTCTCTGTCAGTTTTCTTTTTCATTGATTTCTGCTCTTACCTATTACTTCCTTCCTTCTATTTATTTTGGGCTTACTTTGCTCTTTTTCTATCTTCTTAAAGTACAGTTTTAGCTCATTAATATTATGCCTTTATCTTTTTCTAATAGAGTCATTTTAATGTTATGAATTTTCTTCTGGGCACTGCTTTAGCTGCCAACAAGTTTTAATACACTGTATTTTCATCATCATCTATTTATATTTTCTAACATTCTTTGTGATTTCTTGACGATAAATTTTTTAGAAATACATTGATTAATTTCAAAATATTCAAGTTTTCTAGATATCTTATGTTATTAATTTATAATTTAATTCCATTGCAATCAGAGAACTTGCTCTGTATGATTTCAATCCTTTTAAATTACTGAGGCTTAATTTATGGCCCAACATATGGTCTATCTTATGGAATACATCATGTGTACTTAAGAAGAATGTTATCTGCAATTGTTGGGTGTAGTCATCTATAAATATTAATTAGATCAAGGTGGTTGATTGGTATTGTTCAGATATTCTATATCTTTAGTAATTTTTTGTTGGTGGTGGTGGTAGTCAAATAGTTCTAGCAATAACTGAGAGGAGGATGTTAAACTTGTGATCTAAATTATGGATTTTTCATGTCTCCTTTTAATTCTATAATATTATATCTATATATTTTAAAGCTCTATTATTAGGTATATAACCTTTTATGATTGTTATGTATTGTGCTATGTATGAATTAACCCTTTTATCATTGTTAAATGTGCTATTTTATCTTTTTGTCTTAAAGTCTTCTTTATCCAATATTAATGTAGTGACTCTAGCTTTCTTATGCCTACTCTTTGTATGTTACATCTTTTTTTTTGATACATATTTATGGGGTACAGAGTTGACTATCAGTGTACAGGAAGTGATAATCAAATCATTATTATTAGCATGTTCATCATTACAAATTATAATTACTTTTTGTGTCCTTACCCAATTACTCCCTATTTCCCTTCTGACTCCCCCTTTTCCACCCCTAGTAACTATAGGTCTGTTCTTGCCTTCTGAAAGTTCAATGTTTTATTATCATCTTTCTTTGTTTCTTAGCTCCCACTTATGAGTGAGGACATGCGGTATTTCTCTTTCTGTGTCTAGCTTATGTCACTTAACACAATTTTCTCCCAGCTCATCCATGTTGCTGCAAATGGCAGAATTTCATTCTTTTTTATGGCTGAGTAGTATTCCATTGTGCATATACACAACATTTTTCCTTATCCAGTCATCTGTTGATGGACATTTAGGCTGGCTCCATATCTTGGCTATTGTAAATAGAGCTATGATGAACATGGGAGTGCAGGTGTCCCTTCAACATGATGTTACATCCTTTTTCAATCACTTTCTTTCAAATCATCTTTATCTTTACATTTAAAGTGCATCTCTGGTATATAGCATATAATTGTGTCTTGCTTGTTTATCCATTTTGGTAATATCTGCCTTTTAATTGGAGTGTTTAAAGTTCATTTACACTTACTGTAAATATTAATAAGTTGGACTTAAGTTTTTCATTTCATTATTATTCTTCCTGTTAATGTTTCTGTTTCTTATTTCTCACTTTTTCCTTTCCAGGATATTTTGTTTGTTTGTTTGTTTGCTTTAAAATTCAATTTTAATTTGTCTATTCACTCTTTTAGCTTTACCTTTTTATTTTTTAGTAGTTGCTAGGGATTACGATATCTTTCATTTTTCACAGTATACTTAGATTTAATATTAGATCACATCATATAAAATGTAAAAACCTTGCAATTATAAGGATCTATTTACTGCCTTCTTGTGTTTTTTGCTTTGTTTGCTGCACATGTTACATATATGTATTATTATAAATACAATATCACAATTTTTGCTTAGATGGTAATACATATTTTTTAAAAATTTAGGTTAAAAGTCAAACTTTTATATTTACTCATGTATTTACCATTTTCTAGGCCCTTTATTCCTGAAAATCCAAATTTTCATGTGATGTAATTTTCTTTCAGCCTGAAGAACTTCATTTAGTATTTCTTGTCATGCAGATGTGCTGGTGGTAAATTGTCTTAGTCTTTGTTTATCTAAAAATAATCGTCATTTTGTCCTCATTTTAGAAGGATAATTGTAGTTTAGAATTCTGGTTAGTGGGTTTTGCCTTCAGCACTCTGAGGACGCCATTCCACTGTCTTCTGACCTCTGTTGTTTCTAATGGCAAGCTTGTAGTCACCTTATCGCTGTTCCCCTAGGGACTGTGTCACTTTGCTCCTACTGCTTTCAAGATTCTCTTAACCTTCAGTTTTCAGTAGTTTGACTTTGATGTACTAGGTGTTATTTTCTTGTTTTTATTCTCCTTGGAGTTCACAAAGCTTCTTGAATCTGTAAGTGTATGTTTTTATCAAACTTGAAAATGTTTCAGCCTTTGTTTGTATAGTTTTCCTGCAACATTCATTTTCTTCTCTCCTTCCAATATTCCTATTA
>NW_007728784.1:249020-249507 GCF_000696425.1 Galeopterus variegatus | reverse complement strand
ACTAACTCTTTTTTCCATCTTTCTTTTTTAATGGCCAATATGCTAAGCTTATCTGGAGAATTTTTTATTGTAAAATTTTATTTTACTGGTTTTTTCTTAATTCCAGGATTTTTTTGTCTATTTTTGTACTTTCTATTTGTTGAAATTTCCTAGTTGATCATTTGCTGTGGGCTTATTTTCTTTTACATTCATGAACATAGTCACAATAGTTCCTTTAAAATTTTTATCTACTAAGGTGGATATATAAGTTCTGTACCCCACTAGAAAATTGGGAAATTAGTCTCTTGTAATTTCCTGGTGCATTTCTTCCTCCCAGGACATTAAAATAGTAAAATTTGTTTAATAAATAAATAAATAAAATTTTTATCTGCTAAATCCAATATCTGGGTCAGTCTTTATAGATTGCCTATTCTCTTAAATACAAGTTGTCACACTCTTCTGTTTTGTCCCATGTCTAGTAAGCTTGAATTGTCTTCAAAACACTGTA
>NW_007728784.1:245178-246932 GCF_000696425.1 Galeopterus variegatus | reverse complement strand
ACATAGGCAAGTTCTTCAATACAAAATTACTTTGTTCCTGAATTGGTTGTATGTGTGCGTGCGTGCCTGTGTGTGTACACAGGCAGGCATGGCACATACAGAACAGTGCTACTCTAGAATATTCTTCCAAACATCAATTTGTGAAAACACAATGTACTATGCCCATTTTATAGGTGGAGAAAATTATCTACGGAGTCCTACGCCAAGGTTTCCCTGCTGGCCACGCCTGAGCACTCTGCCTCCTAGCTGCTCACTTGTGAATGGGTCCTCATAATTTTGTGAGCAGGCTTCCCCCATGAAATACACAGTCACATCTTAAGAATGAAGTAACCTATTTTCAAGGAGTAGAGACTGTAGCACCAACATACAGTTATTCAGATCCTGCTTTCCCACCAACCCACCTTCAGAGAAAACTCATCTCAAATAATAAAATATTGCACACTCCCCAAAGAGCAATTCAACAGTAAGGGCCAGAAATCCTCCAAATAGGAAAGACTGGAAAAAAAAAAATCCCTGGCACTACATCTAAAGATGCAAATGAGACCTCATATATAAGGTGGCACTTGGCTTCCCTGACAGTACCCAGAGTCCTGCTCGGTGCAGCCCACCCTGGTTAGGACCAACAGCACCGGTCCGGGCTGTATGCTCTTCTTCTTTTCTGTCTGTTGAGAAGATACCTAGCAGGTATTTTTAATCATTCAGCCTCCTCACCTCCAAACTTAAAATAAAGAAGTGGGGGTAGGGAGAAGGTTAAAGTGCCAACATTTGTCTCCCACCCCTTTAGCCTTCTATAGGGNATTTTTCGTGGCCCTTTGCCAATCCCCCCTTACCCCCTTCCGCTCCCCCCCACCCACCTCTGGTAACCTCAGTTCTGTCCTCTCCTTTTGAACGTTCAGCATATTATTTACTAACATTATCAAATTGGATCATCACAACTGGTCTTTTATGAAAAAGAAATTGTGATTTTCAGAACACCTAAAAAGACCCTTTGTTTAAACGTATCTCCTTCATTGAATTAAAAATTGGATGTAAAGATTATCTTTTGTTCAAAAATTTCTCCTTTACTTACTGATCTTTTCAAATACAAAACCTCTGAGTGGAGAAACACCTAAGTCTGTAAAACTCTGGTAAGTTTGGGTTTTTAATGTGGCTTTTCCCTGGACAGAATGGAAGCACCAAGAAGCCAGGGAGGGGGATCGGAGGCACAAAGACAGAAACTATTAGAGAAAGGTGGCAACGAGAGGGACAAAGACAAATTTCTCTGGGGTTCAGTTTTTTTATTTGTAAAAGGAAGAGGCTGGACTAAATGGCTTCTAATGTGCTTTTGTTTCTAATAAGTCATAAGCTCATTTAATAAGAACTTAGTTAAATTTAAAGTTTCATCTAAGCTCAGACTTGCCAGTGTTGGGATAAAATCCAGCTCTCCTGGTTTTACTTTGGAAACTAGCCCTCTGATTATCTGGGCTTCTATTTTCTTTTCCATCACATGGGTTGAGCAGAAAGACTGAAGGAGCCCTCATGCAGGGTGGCTCACGATGCAAGAGGAGAAAACTGTTCCCAGTTTCCGAGTGAGGGTCCAAAGAGAGCCCAGGCCAGGAATTCTGGCTATAACTACTGCTACTGTAGTCAGCAGCTGTAGTCTAGAAGCTTCCACCCAACTGCTCTTTCTCAGCGCTCTGTACCTTGGTGTTATACATAGGCAAGTTCTTCAATACAAAATTACTTTGTTCCTGAATTGGTTGTATGTGTGCGTG
>NW_007728784.1:240930-243898 GCF_000696425.1 Galeopterus variegatus | reverse complement strand
CCTGGCACTACATCTAAAGATGCAAATGAGACCTCATATATAAGGTGGCACTTGGCTTCCCTGACAGTACCCAGAGTCCTGCTCGGTGCAGCCCACCCTGGTTAGGACCAACAGCACCGGTCCGGGCTGTATGCTCTTCTTCTTTTCTGTCTGTTGAGAAGATACCTAGCAGGTATTTTTAATCATTCAGCCTCCTCACCTCCAAACTTAAAATAAAGAAGTGGGGGTAGGGAGAAGGTTAAAGTGCCAACATTTGTCTCCCACCCCTTTAGCCTTCTATAGGGAAAGAAAGGTGGAAAGTGAGATGTTTGGGCTAATAGCCAAACCAAGAACAGAAAGATCTGAGGCCCTGCCAGGGAGAGTTAAAAAAAAGGATCTCTTATTTCCAGAGGTGAACAATGAGGCATTTCTGCTCGCTGGTAGAATCTGAGGGAAAAACTTATTTACTGAGAAGCTTCCCAGGCCTCTAGGGTGCCTAGAGGGAAAAAAGCAGCACGCGGCCTCCTACTGGCTGCTCTGGGAAATGGGGAGACCTCAAACACTGCAGGGCAGCAAGCAGGAGCCTCCCCTGCCTGCCTTGCCTTCCAGCTCCTGTGTAGCAAACAGCAGGAGGAACGATGGGGGCCCCGGAGCCTTAGCGCCACGGTGCAGGACGTGAGCAGCCCCCACAAGGAGAAACACCAGGGAAGCTCTAGATTGCTGCACGTCTTGTCCCAGGCCTAGATGACTGGCAGAACCGTGCCATGACCGCTAAGATGAGTTCACACGGAAGGAGATTCTTCGTACCTCGTCTGGGATATAAGGTGGGCGGTGCCGCTGCCGAGTTCCTGGAGAGATGTGCAGGGCTGAGCAATAAGGGCACATGTTAATCCCAAAGTGAAGCCATTGCCCCTGGAGAATCAGGCAGGGAGGGAGTGGGGAGAGAAGACTACTTCATAAAACAGTAGCTGGCAGGGGGCTCCTGCAATCCATGGGCTGAAGCTGCTGGGTAAGAGCTCAAACCCAGGATGATTTGAGGCAACCAAATGCCCATTTAGAGTGAATACTCAGTGACTGGCTCTCTACTGAGAATCTTCCTCCTGGTGATTTAGCAAAGGAACAGAGAGTGCTCGGACTGTAGAATGACTTTCCTGGAGAAGACTGCCACTGGGAAGATGTCGGAGGCCCATAAAATCTGACTCTGATCAGTAGATTATTACCAGCAATAGGGAGACAAATCAGACCTCGTTAAATTTAGAGCAATGTGATAGACTTTTAATGATAAAAAATTAGAGACAATAGGGAACCTTATAGACACAAATGCCTGTTAAACAAAGACATTTAGTGCAAGGGTTGTTAATTAACTGCCCAGGGCCAAAAGTAGAACTGGCTTCAGAATATATTCAAATATAGATATACGTGAGTGTCTTTAGAAGAAGCGTGCATTTTCCAGTCTCTCAGTTCAACATAGTCCCCACTATCCATTCCCTACTGTAATGCATATTTCCTGACCAGCACTGTAGGTATTTGAGTCTGTTATCCACTGTGATTTTACTCCAATTCCTTTTTCTTTAATTGATGAGGACACAGAGACCCAGAGAGTTAGGGGTAAAGATGCTTTTACTTTAGATGCCTTTTACCATGACATGTCCCTTCCTCTATGGTAGATAAATACCTGTATTATTTCTTCTAGTCCCCCAAGGTTTTCAGTTCTGTAGTGAGAACTGAGTCACTTTCTGCCTAGAAATTCTGACAGCACCATTCTCTCCCTTGCAGTGGCTGTGGGACGGTATTGTTCCTTTGTAGACCAAGCCCATAGTAAATGTTCCGGACCTGAATGAACTTTTCCATCTGGGTCCTTCTGACCTTTCCTGCATTCATCAAATTCCACCAGGTTGTAAGAAAGGTAATAATGCCATTTCTCTCTTCTGTTCTCACAATTCATCACCTGATCCTCAATTCAAGTCTATTACCTTTGGAAGGATCATAAAGAATTGTTTTCCTCTTGTCAAATCTCAGCTGAAGCACATACTCTCATTCAAGCACGGGCCTGAGACTTAAGTGGCTTCACCTCTCGTATCATCTGTTAGATACTTTGGAAGGATCATAAAGAATTGTTTTCCTCTTGTCAAATCTCAGCTGAAGCACATACTCTTATTCAAGCACG
Organism: Galeopterus variegatus; assembly: GCF_000696425.1. Lineage (NCBI taxonomy): Eukaryota > Metazoa > Chordata > Mammalia > Dermoptera > Cynocephalidae > Galeopterus > Galeopterus variegatus. The sequence continues at coordinate 241,752 of NW_007728784.1, read as the reverse complement.
GGCCTGAGACTTAAGTGGCTTCGCCTCTCGTATCATCTGTTAGATGTCAATCTCAGCAACCAAGTTATTGGCAATTTGTAGAGAGTTCAGGTTTTTTGTTAACTAGGCAGGGTTTACTTAGGTACCCTTCACTACCCGAAATTGAAGGGTACTTGGGCCAAATGATATGGAGATGAGGCTTTCTTAAAGGCCTCAAGCTGTGTTCATCAGACCTAAGGGCTGCATTCTTAAAGCAGTTCCCAGCGAAGAGCAGGAAATTTGCCTGTGTTTCTGATTTCACAAGCTTCCCTTTTGTGGATGGCTCCATCACTTTATCAAAAAAAACAAATATTTGAAATCTTTGTTGCACAAATAAATGAATAATTGACTTAATGGATAAGTACATACATGAATAAGCACAAGAAAACAGTAAAAAAATAGGATAGACAATAGTAATTTGGATTGTTCAAACTATCAATTCTATACTTTTTAGAGTTTAGAGAAGAAACGTGCTGAGCATTTCTTAGTGTGGTAATAAAACTTAGAATTTAACTAGTCATCTTTCTCCTTTACCATAAAATCATCTTTTTCTGTGTCTAAATCTCAGTAACCCAGTTAAGGAAAGAGACAGAGAAAGAACCTAGGTCTCTGACTCCCAGGCCCAGGAGCTCGCCACCATCCCAGGCCCCTCACCAGCTGGACAGGTGTCAGGGAATTTGAGTCTAGCAATGCAGGTGTTCCAATCGCCACACGACAGCTATGTATTTTTTTTTCCTTTTTGTTTTTTTTTACTGACCAGTAACGGGATCACAACCCTCAGTGTCGCGCCCGTACCGGGGACCG
>NW_007728784.1:231790-240633 GCF_000696425.1 Galeopterus variegatus | reverse complement strand
AAAGAGACAGAGAAAGAACCTAGGTCTCTGACTCCCAGGCCCAGGAGCTCGCCACCATCCCGGGCCCCTCATCAGCTGGACAGGTGTCAGGGAATTTGAGTCTAGCAATGCAGGTATTCCAATCGCCACCCGACAGCTATGTATTTTTTTTTCCTTTTTGTTTTTTTTTACTGACCAGTAACGGGATTGCAACCCTCAGTGTCGCGCCCGTACCGGGGACCGGCAACGGGATCTCAACCCTTGGCACTGCGCCCGCACCGCGCTCAGCCAGTGAGTGGCAACCAGTCTTCACATGGGATCCGAACCCTCGGCGGGAGCGCCACTGCGCTCCCAAGCAGCGCACTCTCCAGTGCGCCACCGGGCCGGCCCCAAAGCTATGTTTTTAAAGTACTTATTTCTTATTGTTTCCTAATGCGGATGCCAATCTATGAGGGATAGTGCACCTTTTAAACAAAAATTCTGTCTGATATTCTATTCTCAGGGAACAGTCAGTAAACACATTTCTCCAAAACACCTGTCAATGACAGAAAAATGATTATCTATCAAGCTGACTTGGCACCAAAAAGAAAGGTTTGCATTATGCCTAATGGTCAATATCCTGGGGTTATTACAAAATCTGAAACTATGTTCTTCTCAAGGAAGAAAGACATTAAATCCAAGGACAGACGGCAAGGTAGCAGCAGATAACCAGGAGAACGTATGTGATATGAGCCCCAAGTGTCGAACAGGAGAAGGTGATGTTCCATTTGACAGGTCAGGAGGGAAAGTTAAAGTCATCAGGGTCATCATTCCACTGATGGCTGTGTGCAAACCCTCTCTGCTGCCCACTCACTCCAGAACAGCCACTGTGTGCAGAAGCCTTCAACCTGGCCTAGGCAGACCCGGCAGTGCCTTCACAAAGGCTGACAGCTTGACAGACAGATGGCTTGTGTATTGACAGCACAGACACCCAGCCCTGCCCCCTCACTGGTCGACCATCAGCACTTTCAGAAAGGATGCTGAGTATCTCTTAGAGGAAACAAAGGAAAGAAAAGGAGGAGGAACATCTTTCCCTGAGTTTGCTCTATTGAATCCCTACCCTTGCTTGCTTCCTTTCAATACCAGTTAGATTTAGGCTCTCCTGCTGGAATGACCTTGAACAAGGGCTGATTTATAACCTGCAGTCCAGTATGGGCTATTGATTGACCAGCCATCCATGACGGGTTCAGGCTTCAATTTCTTCCTGCCCTCTCCTAGCTGACCCAGGCATGCCCATGAAGCATGAACTTCATCAAGAACTTATGGCCCACATGACTGAGCTGTGTCCTCCCAGCTTGAGGCTCTTAATTCACCTCCCTGAGCCAGGAGCCCTCAAGATCCCAAGAGGCAGTCTGCATCTGACTCGTTCAGTTACAACCAATGGGTAGAAGACTGCAAACACATACTGGACAGTCAAACATTTGTTGAATGAATGAATGAATGGATGGATGGATATTCCTGTGACATTCAACTGTGAATCACTCCAGGAATCTTGAATTCTCCATCTCACAGTCTAACCAGAGCTGGATGGACTATCACCTCTCTGAACCCAGACTTTGTCTATACTTTATATGGCAGTTGCCACTCTGATGTATAAGTTATCTTTAACTCAGTAATCAGTTTGTTAGGGCAGAACTGTGCTTGATTCATCTTTATGTCACCATTCAACACATGTTCATTGAATACTAAAGAGTGTCCACAAGTCTTAGAGAATAAAGAAACAAATCAAATCCATGCTCTTTCCTCTAGTGTGGATGTTGGTTGGGGGTGGTGGTGAAGAGAAAGTGAGCACGGATTGAGGGGCATGGGAAGTGCTTGCAAGTGGATGGTATGTGGATAATCATAACAGTAGCTTGTGTTTGCTGAGTGCTTACTGTGTATCAAGTCCCTTACCAACTGCCTTACAGGCATCATCTCAATCCTTACAAGACCCCCATGAAATAACATTAATATTATGTCCATTTACAGATGAAAAAACCATCCAGGCTCAGAATGGTTAAGTAACTAGCAAGGCAAAAGAGCCAGGAAGACCTTTTTGATTCTAGAACCAATGTATTTCCTCTGCTCTTTCATCACACACATACATGCATGCACATGCACACGTGTGCACATTTTGGGCTGAATTTGTATTTTAGTGACAGTAACTTCTATATGTTTTGAAAAGCAGTCTCACACACGTATTAATAAAACATTACTTAACGTAGTACTAACCATTTTGTTGAGTGAACAGACTTTATAAAATACATCCAAAAGAGTAAATGTGTTCTTTTTACCATAGTTCCTACAAAGTCACTACTCTGGATTAGTCTTCTCTATCCCTGGGTTATAACTTCAGGAAAGTCTCAAAGCTGTGCAAGCCCTTTTTAATAATGAAAACAGTCTCAGTTCAATAGCTGAAACACCTAGTCCACGGTAATCATCAAAATGACATGCTTCCTTCACCTTAAGGATTCCCCTTAGGTCCAGTTCTGGTCTTCTTTGGGTTTGAAGCCTGAAGTGGGGCTATGGGTATAGATGGCTTTTTCCACCCTGCTTTTCCTATACCCTGCTTCCTGCCCAGGGTAAGAGGAAATTAGAAGAAAAAGACACAATTTATCATGGAAGGTACAATCATAATCTGGAGATGGACACCTTCTGAGTAGCAGATGTACAACTCTAGACTTTTGACTGTCTTTGTTATATTTTGTTTTAAAAAAAACTCCTGCTGAGACCACTAAGCACATACATCACTCTTGATATGAGCAAAGCCTCTACTCCCTAGAGCACCTAACAATTCTCTTCCAGAAACCCAGCCCACACAACTCTCCCCACTTTAAACATCCCCAGGCTATCTCCCCCTGCAGAGTCCACATTTGGGCCCTGGGAAGCATCCCCCTTTGTGGGAGGCTGTCCAGGGTTCATTTCCAAGAGCCTCTTTGCACTGGCACCAGGAGACCAGCAGCTTTAGTCTTCCTCAGGCAGAAATTAAACACCAGTCCCTAGGTTCCCTTGCTGTAGAGGCTCCTAACAGGCTCTCTGAATAGCCGCCTTGAATCTTCCTCATCTGCTTTGAGATAAGAAGAAAGGGAAACACCTCAGTACTCAAAAAACTCCCTCCTAGCCTCTGCAACCTTACCTGCTGCTGTGGCCCAGGTGGGGTGCCCCCCACCATGGAAGAAGCAGTTTCAGAACACTCTCCACAGGTCCTGCAAGGTGGTCTAGCACTCCCGTCTGCGGTCACAGCAGCTTGGCTTCTGTCCCGTTCAGGCCTCTGGGAAAATAAGCCAGGAGTCCCATTTCACCCTCCTGTTACAGGTTGGTGTGGGAGACTCCACCACCCGCAGACACATAGACTTAACTATTAGTAGCATCACCATCTCACTTCTGCAAGTTTCTGCTCTGGGAAGTAATGGGCATTTCCCTTTCCCTACTGCAGTGCAAATTCTTAGCATTTGCTCTCTGTCATGTTTCCACTGGTTGCAAAGGCCATCTTGGCACCCTGACCCTGGCTCCTCTGCCCCAGTAATATCAGGTTAAGAACCACCTCTGAGGGGCCCTGCAGGCAGGGCTGATAGTCTGCTGCTAGTCATCAGTGTGGTCCGTGCTTCCAAATACTCACTAGGCGGATGAGGTGGGTGTTACTCGATTGTGGCTCTGGAATCGAGAAGGTGGAGAGAAGTGAGAAAGGGAAAAACAGTGCAGGCAAGGCCAATACAGATGCCAGGAAAGTGTGAGAGGGTGACAGTGTGCACTATGACCTTAATAGCTCCTTTTCATCAACTGTTTATCTGCCAGACACTGCTCTGAGCACTCTACATGCGAGAACTCAGTTGATTCCCACAACACCTGTAGGAGGTCTGTGTTATTAGTTCCATTTTGCACATAAGAACGTTGAGGCCCAGAGAGCCTATCTGACCTGCTCAAAGTCACGCAGGGAGTAAGTGGAGAACAGGGAGTCTCTCCAGAACCTGTGCGTGGGAGCGCCTCATTCATCCGCCTCCTGTAGAGGAAGTGGTGGGAATTCAGAGGCGACTGTGAATTCCCCTTGTGCTGCAGAGGGTTTAGGATTACCTGCAGGGATTGGCAGACTATGGCCTGCTTTTGTACAGGCCATGAACTAAGAAAGGTTCTTAGTTTGCTCTGAGCAACAGAGACAGCATGAGTGCGTGGCTGCAAAGCCTGAGACATTTACGCTTTTTCCCTGTATGAAAAGTGTGCCAAGGGTCAGCCCCGTGGCGCACTCGGGAGAGTGCAGTGCTGGGAGCACAGCGACGCTCCCGCTATGGGTTCGGATCCTATATGGGACTGGCCGGTGCACTCACTGGCTGAGCGCGGTGTGGGTGACACCACACAAAGGGTTGTGATCCCCTTACCGGTCACGAAAAAGACAAAAAAAAAAAAAGTGTGCCAATCTGTGGCTGGGCGGTGGCTCTCACTGTATCGTCCTGAATTATTGGGATCTGCAAGGACCTCAGTGACCGCTAAAGAGCAGCAGAGGGTGGAGGCTGCCAAGGATTTCCTGGATTTCCCTGAATTTCCCTCTAAAAACCCCTAAACAGAATATTTCTGCATTTAAATAATTTACCTGGGTTCTGTACTAGTATTTTGTTTTATAAGGAGTCTACTACAAAAAGAAGGCTGCAAATGCATGGTGTGGGTTACAGGAAATCACTGGAGGTCTATACTTGGGGAACTGGACTAAAAGGCAGAAAGAAATAGAGTCTGATAATGATGTTCAAGATTAACTAGAGGAGAAGAAAACTCAAAATGAGGGGGAAAAGTTAGAAAACAATTTTGATAATCCTGGCATGAGATTTTGAGGGAGAAGACAAGAGTGAGGATGGGGGGGCAGTGGGGGGACACTACACAGGAAGAACTGATTGGCCTTAATAAATTACCACACGTGAATAAATGGAAATCTCAAGCATAATGCCAAGAGTTGATGTCCTGGCAGGGGAAGGATTCTATTGATGGCAGTACATAATATGAGAAGGAAGACATGGTTTGGATGAGAAGACATTGCAACGAACTTCTTCTATCTGTAGCTCTTGTAGGCCTCAGAAAAAGAACTTGATGGTTGTCTCTTTCACTGTCCCTCCTGAGGATCAAAGATCAATGAGAAGAGGGCCACAGAACACCGACCTTACTCTTTGTATGAGTCGGGGTTCTCCAGAGAGACAGAATCAATAGGATATGTCATCAATATATGAGAGGGATGGAGGGGAATTAGCTCACACGACTGTGAAAAGAAGTCCCACGACAGGCCATCTGCAAACTGGATGCCAGCGGCGTGGCTCAGTCCAAGTCCGAAGGCCTCAAACCAGGGAAGCCAATGGTGCCATTGGTATAAGTTCTGGAACCCAAAAGCTGAAGAGTCTCGAGCTCTGATGTCCAAGGACAGAAGAGTGTATCTGGGGCCAGCCCGGTGGCGCACTGCTACAGTGCGCCGCTTGGGAAGCGCGGCGGCGCTCCCGCCGAGGGTTCGGATCCCACATGCAGACCGGTTCCCGCTCACTGGCTGAGCGGGGTGTGGGAGCAACACCAAGGGTTGCGATCCCGTTGCCGGTCCCGGTCCAGTACCGGCGCGACACTGAGGGTTGCGATCTGTCGCCGGACACGGAAAAAGACAAAAAGGAAAAAAAAAAGAAGAGTGTATCCCAGCTCCAGCAGAAAGAGAAAGAGATTTGCCTTTTTTTCTCTGTTTTTTGGTTCTCTTGGGGCCCCCAGCAGACAGGATGGTTCCCACCCATATTGAGAGCAGATTTTTCCCCTCCAATCCACTCAGGCTCTCATGCTAATCTCTTCTGGAAACACCCTCATGGACACAACTGAAAACATAGCTTTACCAGGTTTCTCAGCATTCCTTCATCTAATCAAGTTGACACCTAGAATTAACCTTCACACTATTCAAACCCTATCAGCAAGGGGCAGTGAACCGACATCCCAGCACCAAGACGGCCAGCCATAATCACATTCTTTTAATTCTCTTTTTGAGGGGGAAAACCTGGGGTTTGGACTTTACAGCTTTCTTTTATCTCTTTTGTTTTTCTGTCTCAAGAGGTGTTTTATGAACAGATAATAACAGCAATGACAAGGAGATCAGATGTTTAATCTGCATAGCTGAAATTACATTCTGTGTGTTTTTATCCCCCCACCCCCACCCCCAGACCCCAAAACACAAAGAACCTTTCTCTTTCCTTCAGAGACAGTGAGAAGCTGCAATAGGTCCCTGGTACTGGATTAGACTTTCAGGAAAGAATACAAACCTCTAGTCAGAAGACTTTAATTCTCTGCCATTTCTTTTAGATCTGTGCCTGTGTCGGCAGGGTACTATTACAACAGGAGACTTTATTACATCTTATCCAACTGTTGGCAAGTTCTGAATCTTAAAGAGAGCTGTTTTGTAGTACAAAGATTAGAGTGCTCCACAGAATACTAAAAAGGGAAAGAGAAAAAACCAAGTCATCAAGAAAAGTTTTTAAAAACCCTCTCTGCATATGCTTATTTGAAGAGCCTGTATTATGCACTTGGAATTTACTTTAATTATTAACATTGAAAGAAAATGTTCCTTCTAAGCATAGAAACTCCAAAAGGTAAATAGTCACTAGCGTTCAGGTAACTTTTCCTAAAGTGCTGTCATAATAGTAGTTGCAGCAATGCAGCTATTCGGAGGTTTGGTTGTTGTTGTTTGTTTTGTTTCGTTTTTACTCAATAATTGCAAGGTATAAAGGAAAAAATCAATGAAGCTTCTACTTGGTTGGGACAAACTGTAACACAAACTATGGCTTGACCAAAGGTCACTCTGCCAGTCCTCAGAGAATGCTCTGCTCTCTGCAATCACCAACGACTAAGGAGCTGGCTTCTGAGGAAAGTCTAAAAGAAGGGTGTATGTGTGGCAGCTTGCTAAATGATTAGTATCTGAGACCTGCCAAGAATACCAACAGCAGGAGGAAAGGAATTGATTAGCGAGACCCAGAGGGAGAGGATGCAAAGAGCTGGTGGAAACTGCACAGAATCCAGCTGGATACATACACATGACCCTGGATGTCCTGCCAATGTCATGCGGTCCCGCAAAGCAGTCTCCATCGCTGGTGCAATTTAAACCTAAACTGAAGAACCCAGCAGCCCTCCTTCCCCAGAGACAAGACAATGACCTGCTAGTTATTTGCCATTTTTATTTCTTCACATCTGCAGCACTGGGTAGCTGGATTTAGACTTTCTGTTGTGAAACAATGGCTCAGAGGTCAGAGAAGCAGTCTCGGGTAACACTGACTTCTCGAAAGAGGTCATCATCAATTTTTAAGTTATGGGATTGTTATTTTTCCCTCTAGTTCATATTTGGCCAGGTTTTCTCACACTCCTTAAACATCCGTTTTCACCCAGGCTGTCCTTCACCTTCTTACCCTTAGCTGAAGAGTTTCTCTTCAACTCTAGTCTCATGACCTTGTCTCTGCCTATTAGATTCTATCTGTATCTCCAAGAGTAACCTATGTAGGAGAATGTAGCATGTGTGCTCATATATCCCTTCAGGTCACCAAGAGAACTGTCACTAGGAAGTCACCTGCTTGGACTGGTTGGGAGACACACACTTTTATACATATGCACACAGTGCACACTCAACATACATTGGGTTTTTCTTCATGACTGGATTATTGATAGATTATTTCAAAGGTTGGTAGAAGAACGGAGGAAAAACAGAATATGTGGACAACATGGAGTATTTGCTCACTAATTTATTCATTCAACAAATATTTATTGAATTTGTAAGCTTGAAATACTTGTACAGGCTTGTTCCTCAATGAACTTGATTCTATACTGAGTTCAGTAGAAGCTTTTATCTAGTGATTTGGGGCTTCACTGATTGACGATTTCAGGTAAGTAAACCCTGTACCCTCTCTTTTCTTGAATATTTTGCCTTAGTTTTTAGATAAATGCAGCAAAGAACCCTAGGCCCAGCTCTCCTTTCAATATCACACACTTAGCATAATTTCAGGCTTCTCACTCTTAATAATGCCATTTAATTGGTGCCATCATTACTGTTGTCATTGTTATCAATAAATATTTATGGAGAAACCACAGGGTATCTTGTACGGAACCTAAACTCTTAAGGATTTTATAACCCAGAGGATGTGTAATCCCTGCTGTCTAAAAGCTTAAAGAGGTAAGTGTTAAACAGATTAGCTAATTAATGGCAGAGTTGTTGAGAAACTACAGAGCTGACCAACCTGAAAAAGTGTTCTTGTGTATAATCAGTTATTTTTGATTTATGGAAACTATACTCTCTTCCCTTCTAATAATAAGCAGGGAAATAGCTATTTTCTGTTTCGCCCATAGGGATCTCTGCATACAAATAATTCAAACAAAACTAAACTTCCAAACTTCACGCTTTCCCAAGGGAATCATCTTTTATTAGAAATAGTCACTTCAAAGGTTTGAATAAATGTGAGGGTTTTTTTAAACACTGGAAGAAATTTACATTTTTTGTGTGTACATTCTCTAAATGATTCTGATCAGATCCAGGGAATTCATTCTGCCAGGAATGTTGTGAAAGTGTGAAACTTCATAGCACAGTGATATCAACCAATTAGTGACAGAAATTGGGGGATGTTCAAACCCCCCAAATAAACTTCGGATCAAATGAATTTCCGATCCAAACTCAAGAACTGAAAGTAGGACTTTGTGTTTGTTTGGAATCTCTTCTCCAGCAATATCAAGGTCTTTTAGAGACACTAGCTTCTGACAAATGTCATTTACAACAATAATCTGACATTTTCTTTAGCACCTTACCAAAGTTTACAAAATGCTTTCCCACCCAATATATTTATGTCCTCTTTAAACAACACTAT
>NW_007728784.1:230609-231131 GCF_000696425.1 Galeopterus variegatus | reverse complement strand
GCTCAACAAGAATTGTACAGCTAAAACATGGAAGAACAGGATCTTGAAGCCAGATTTTATTTTAATATTTTGGAATCTATCCTAAGCTGTCTTGGTCTGAAATTTTCAGATGGTTTTATATCAGGCAGTATGGGGAGAGTAATGGTAATGATAAAAGGAACCTAAATTATCCAGAATGACAGTATGTTCATTACAAATATTCTAGATTAATAGTGACCTTTTTACATCCCTTGATGCTAAGCTGAACTACATTAGTGAAAGACTTAAATCAAATTGCTAACTAGTCCTGTCTTAGTAACCATTAAAACCATGTGATGTGAACAAACTAGCAAAGACCTGAGACTTAGTTAATATCTATGGCAGGTAATCATGGGTATGCATTGGTACAGCTATGCTAGGTATTGGTGACTAGCACCTTTCTGATTAATGAACATTTGGAATTAGATATTAAATAATGTTTTCTGTAAGCCTGACTCTAAGCTAGACAGTTTCTGACACTTAAGCTCATGAAATCCTTACAAC
>NW_007728784.1:229332-230079 GCF_000696425.1 Galeopterus variegatus | reverse complement strand
GAAGAAGTCAGTCCTTGTCCTCAAGGAGCTTGCCATCTTAGAGCAGGGGGAAGGCCCTGAAGTACTTTACCTCTCTGAGCCTGTTTCCCAAGAGTGGGCAAGTCATACCTACCTCTAAACTGTTGTCAGGATCAAATGATATAACGCATGTCAAATACCTAGACTATAGTGAGAACACCACAAAGGTGGTCATCATCACATAGCAATTAAATATTGTTGTTTTATTGACTGCTGAATTATTCCACATTTATAAGGATCCAAATGAGTTGCTGATGTGGTAATATTAATATGCTTCCTAGCTTAACATTTGGTGATGAGCTAATAAACAGAAGTGTTTAAAGTGGTCACAGTAGATCTATGCACCAAGGTTGAAGAGGACATATTCCTAAGTGTTTGGGATAGATCTCAGCATGGTCCACTGACATTTTCCAGTTGTTTTCTGCCTAGTCTTTCCTCTGCTCTGTTCATCAGAGTTTGTCAGCCACACTTGTTTAGCATCACAAACCTAGACAACCAGAGTACAGCAACAGCAGTCCTTTAACACTATACGACTGAAAGTCAAGGTTTGTAGAAGACACGCCTCAGCCCTGTCCTGAGCACACAGAGTGGGGAGGGGCCCGGCAAAAGGAGGCGGAATCTCAGAAATAAAGAAAGAAAGAAAGAACAATCACACATCCTGCAGGAACGCTTTGCGCAGCACTCTTCACAATAGCCAAGAGCTGGAATCAGCCCAAATGTCCATCATCG
>NW_007728784.1:224557-228034 GCF_000696425.1 Galeopterus variegatus | reverse complement strand
ACTTCTCACTGATCTCTCTCTCTCTCTCTCTCTCTCTCTCTCTCTCTCTCACCCCCCCTGCAAAGGATTGATCTGTATGCACTCTTTCCTTTCAGTTATTTTAACTTGTGTCTATGTTGTGCCAACCCATAAATCAAATTTCCTAATAAAGCTAACAATGAGGTTTAGCAGAACAAAGTAGACCTGTCATCTTGGGACAGTGACTTAAATAAGAGACTTAAGGACCTTAAGAAGGATAATTTTGAAGAGAAAAAACGAGATCCTCCCTTCTGCCACGGAGTGTGAGATGTGTGTGCAGGTCAGAAAATACAAGTTGGATTTACTTTATTTTCCTGAGTTGGAAAATACAAGTTGGATATATGTCTACTTCACGCACACACATGCACACACACGCAACACAAATTACATCAGCCAGAAGTAGGCTCGCCCCTAAGTATTGTGCGGCTCTATCTGAGAAAAGACCCACATATATGTCTCAGTATTTAAAAGCTTTAAACCCAATAATAAACCACTAATACCTGTTTCTCCTACCTTAACAAACATGATTCATACTGACCTGAAGTTCAGATTTGAATTTAGAATTGTGAGACTCTGAGTTCTGTGTTGCTACTTGGCAGTAAGGACAGAACTGGTGCCTAGCATGTGCCCCTTCTTCCCCGCCTCTGGCTCTGAGCCACAGCATACAGCACCTCATACATGAGCCTATGGGTCCTGCCCGCACACCCCAGCTCCACCCCTACCCTCTGCCAGCAGCCTCCCATGGTCACCCACGAGCCTAGTGGTGTGCACATCACTGGTGTGGTGCATCCCCGAATGACACACCAGGGAAGAGGTCCTTTCAGGTGCAGTAAGTGAGCTAAGAGACATTTCAGCGCAGCAGCCTCCCATGGTCACCCACGAGCCTAGTGGTGTGCACATCACTGGTGTGGTGCATCCTCGAATGACACACCAGGGAAGAGGTCCTTTCAGGTGCAGTAAGTGAGCTAAGAGACATTTCAGCGGAGAATTTTGGGATCCTGGGTACCCACAGAATGATCCAGAAGAGGAGTGCAGGCTCAATGTATGCTCAGTCCCTTGACCCCACAGACCTCTTGTCCCATGGGGAGAAGTAGGGCTCTCTGACTCCTCAAAAAGGAGTCCATAGATGAGCATCATTCACATCTCCTGAGATTCAGAATTTGCATTTTAGCAGGATCCCAGGTGAAGTGAGCACACAGTGATGGGTTAGAAGTGCTGCTCTAGAGGGTGGAGCCCCACAGAGGCCTCTCTCACCTGGCCCTAAGGGCGGTACTGGCTATAGCAGCATGTGTTTCTCCCCCACCCAAAAGATGCACATGTGCTACAAAATCAATGACCCGGGATTCTTCCTGGTTGCCTGACAGCACCCACCCTCCCGATATTGGTTGGTGGCCAATGATCAATCTGGTTTCAGCTATGAGTCACTCAGCCCCAAATGAGGCTACCCAGTTATTTCAAGTCCATTTTCTTACTTCTTGTGTGAATGTGAGAGAGCCTCAGAGATTATCACGAGAAACTCAACTTCAATATCAAAGAGCATGCCCTCCTCGCTGTGATTATTGTGATCCCAGTGCAAAGTAGGTCAAGAAAATTAAAGATCATCAAGGCTTTTAAATTGGGAATCAGTTCCCAGATACCCCATAATGGTTTGCAAATGCAGGCTTATCCCTTCCCTATGTAATTCCTTTCACTAGGCACAGGTAGAGAGAGGCCTACTTTATTCCAAAATATCCTTGAGTCATAGCCCCTGGACTCCAGTTACTGAAAACATTACAACATCGATCAGGGCTTTGATTCTGAGCTAAAGGGTGTCTATTATTGGAGGGCCCTGCTGCTAGGCAACATTAACAGTGCTGGAGGGATTTTAAGAGGATATTAAGAGGCCCTAAGATATGAAACAGCTCCCCTGACTGTCATGACTCTGATACACAGATCCCTGAATTAGTAAAGGTAGAAAGGGCAAACACCTGGTAAGAAAGGATGGCACTGACTGAGAACACTCCATATTTTAGAAAGTTTCTTCCAAGCTATTTAATACTTGATGCTGAGGTTTTCAGAAGGATCAAAAAGAATTGATCTCAGGTCTTAGAAAATTATTTTCTTCTCCAGGGATATCTCTTCAGCTCTAGGTAAGGCAGAAAGGCTGTCTTTGGCGTTTCAGCATTATCATCTTTTATAAGAACTTTATGTATACATGTTGCCAAATGTACAGGATTTGCCATCTTCATTTTCCAATTCATAAACAAATGGAGACATTTGGAAGACTGAATTTTTTGTTTTGATATTTAGAGTGAAAAGACATGTTCTAGAAGGCCCATTTTTAGGAAAGTGACTAATTATTTTATTAAAGTCATTACTAGTAGAACAGGTTGACATAACTTAAAGTGGAAAGCAGGGAATCATCAAGATAATTTACAATTCAGCCCACATGTGCACCAGGATGACTGCCTTAAAATTCTAACCCACCACATCAGTGGTTCTCACAATGTGGACCCCAGATCAGCAGCAGCAGCAGAACTCGGAAACTTGCCAGACACACAAATTCTCAGACCCCACTCCATATGTACAGGGTCAAAATCTCTGGGGGCAGGACCCTGCAATCTGTGTTTTTAACCAGCCCTCCAGATGACTCTGAGCCATGATAAATCTGAGAATCACCTCACCAGATCACTGCTTGTCAGTGCTGGATGCTCATTAGAATTATTTGGGGAGCACTTCACAATTACCAATGCAAAGCCCACCTTAAACCAATTAAAACACAATTCAAGGGAGAGAGGCCCAAGTATCTCAATAGTTTTTAAAGCTCCCAGGTGGTTTTAATACGAATCCAATGGTTGAGAACCCTTATGCTGGATAATTTCGATTTTATAGACCTAGCTTTTATTTTCTTCTAAGCAAACTCCTCCCTGTGACTCAGTAGGCCATTTAAAGACAGGGGCATAGTCAAAGGCCCATGCCACTGAGGCAAAGACACAAAGTCAACCTGGGCTTTGGACATAAACTAGCTCAAAATTCCTGTGTTCCAAGCTAGAGCATTATTTGCACAGCTACAATTATTTCAACCATGGTTAAAAACAAGAAGGGAATTAAATTAGCTCACAATCCTTTTACATGTTTCTAGAGAATATGTCACCTGTCACTCGGAATGAGATGTGCTTCTCCCTCTCTCAGGATGTGGTATAATGAGGTCTCTCTCTGAGCTCTGAATGCAGAAATGTATTTATGGCACAAAGGGAGATTTATGTATTTTCTAAAAATCTTGGCAGCCAATAATAGACTTGACTGACTCTCTAGGGCTCCGAATGCAACTAGACTGTATTCGGATATAAATCTGGACACATTGTAATCTTACCCCTATTAAAGTCTTACCCCCTGTAATCTTACCGTCTATTAAAAGCCAGATGGGGCAAAGGAGTTTGAAGGGGAAAGTAATAAAATTATTAATAACATGTAAAAAAA
>NW_007728784.1:222077-223138 GCF_000696425.1 Galeopterus variegatus | reverse complement strand
CCCTAAAGACATTTTTTCCAACTAAGTTACATATATTTATTTTTCACCATGGGGGTCAGAACTGAAAAGCTAACAGTCTCCAGAGGGACAGTACATGCTAATTCTACTCATGGTCAAGGTCCTTTAAAATGCCAGTCATGCCCAAAGTGCTGATGAGCTCGCAAGTTGCCAGACACAAGGTATCCTGCGCAGGCTCCCATTGGAACCCATTAGACGGCCTATAGATAGATGGGCACTGAGCAGCCACACATGTATACACACCATTCAAAAGTTTTAAAAAATTACGAAGCAATTACACAGATTTTCCATCTCTAACAACAAGGCTAATGGCAGCCCATTTGCAATCAAGTACAGTAGATTAGTATGGCACAAAGAGAGCTAAATTGTTTAGCATCAGGCTCAAAGCTGCCATAGAAATTACATTCAATAGCAATTCATAGAAAATGATGGGGAGGGGTTGTGTTTTATGTCGCACACACTGGGTACCACACTCATCCATTGTGGATGCAGATCATACTCAACCCCCAAGCGGCATACACCAGAAACTACACAAATGCTCTCACAACCAGCCTATGGAACATACAGACTCTTTTTTTTTATTATTTTATCAATATACAATGTAGTTGATTTTCATGTCCCTTTACTGATTCCTCCCTGCCCCCTCCCTCTCCTACCCATCAACATCATATCTGTTCACTTATCCTAACAAGTTCAAGGAATTGTGATTGTTGTGTCTTCTTCCCCAAACCCCCATTTGTTTGTGTATTTATTCATTTATTTTTAGCTCCCACAAATAAGTGAGAACCTGTGGTATTTCTCTTTCAGTGCCTGACTTGTTTCACTTAATATAATTTCTGGGAATATACCCAGAGGAATGGAAATCATCATGTCGAAGGGATACCTGTACTCCAGTGTTTATTGCAGCCCTACTTACAGTAGTCAAGAGTTGGAACCAGCCCACATGTCCATCATCAGATGAGTAGATAAGGAAACTGTGGTGTATCTACACAGTGGAATTCTACTCTGCTATAAAAAAAGAATGAAACATACAGAATCTTAAA
>NW_007728784.1:221021-222062 GCF_000696425.1 Galeopterus variegatus | reverse complement strand
TATCTACACAGTGGAATTCTACTCTGCTATAAAAAAAGAATGAAACATACAGAATCTTAAATACCATCTTCAGGTACTCATAGGAAAGCAGAGACATTTATAGCTGGAAGTAAGCTTCATTTGCCGACTTCCCATTTTACAGATAAGGTAACTGAGACTTCCCAATTTATGCATGAACAAATGCACATGCACATATGTGCACACACACAATGCTAGGGTGACCAACTGTCTCAATTTACCCAGGACTGTCCCAGCTTTTGCACTGAAAGTTCCATGTGCTGGGAAACTCTTATACCTGGGCAATCCAGGATGCGTAGTCACCCCAACACACACTCTCCTGCAATGAAAACTATCCGATTTAAAAAGCTAAAAATCTAAAAAGGCCAAGTGCTGTTAGAGTCTCTTTCAAGGAAGTGTTACGCCAATAAAACGCTCTTCATCCAAATCTAACCCCATTACCCAGGTTGGGCTCCTTTCGGAGCCAAAAGCACCAAGTGTAGACACTATCTGAATCTCTACCTGTTCTCACATAAATCAGAGTGCCACAGCACTCATCACAGCTGTAATGAGTGATCTATTCACATAATTGCTTGTTTAGTATCTGTCACTTGCTGCTGTGAGCTTTATGAGGCCAAGGTTGTGATCATAGGTCTCTCCCTATTTTGTGCCCAAAGCCTGAACAATGCCTGACCTACAGTAGGCATTCCATAAATACTCGTTGAATTGAATGAACAAATTAAAAAGAGAAGTCTGTGGATGTCATGGTGTGGTATGGGAGGATGTTCAAACAGAACCACACCCTGGTAAAGGATTCCCTCTCTCCACAAATAGGAAACCCAGAGAACACATAGATGCTCCTTCATGGGCAAAATCTGCCCCCAGGTCACTCTGCAACCTGATTTCAATTTTTGTTACCATGAATACCACTATTGCTTATAATGACAATAATAATCATAATCATAATCATAATAGCTTTAAGGAGAAAGTTGTTTGCTTTCTACATGGCAATAAAGTATAAAACAGAGCCCTCATCCAGGCTCA
>NW_007728784.1:218786-220196 GCF_000696425.1 Galeopterus variegatus | reverse complement strand
AGAAAGTTGTTTGCTTTCTACATGGCAATAAAGTATAAAACAGAGCCCTCATCCAGGCTCAGGGAAGAGTCACCATCCTTGTGGCAAAGGGCATTTGGGGCAGGCTTGTCACTTCTCCCCTGTGATATCAGGGTGTGTATATCTGGCTACACTCAATTCAAGGGGGTAAAAGGTATCACCACCTGCTATAAAATGCACAGCATGCAAGCCCAGCCCATGTTGTCTGACTCTGGAGACTGGGCTCTTCTCAGACAGGGCATTCGCAATGACCAGCATCCCCAGAGCCTAGAAGAGTGGCTGGCACTGAGTAGTTCAAGAAATGTTTGTTGTTGACGAGTGAGGGTGGGGGGGGGTAGGAAAAGATGCTGATCAGAGGACAAAAATAAATGACTGGGGACAGAGACAAAGTCCTTCATACTTTGTGTCTCCAGTCTTTGCATAGGAAATAGAACATGGTAGGTGCAATGGAGAATATTGGAGAGTTCCCTTCTAAACTCAGTGACACCTTCCTGAAGTTTGAGGGGAGGAAGCCAAAGCAGAGAACACAGTGTTTCTTCACATAAATGAAGGAATGTCACCTGGTCCCATCGGTCAAGCAAATCAGCCTAAAACTCACGGTATGACCACATTTCCCATTTGACCCAACCTGTTCCCTCCATCCCCTCCAAGAAACCTCAGCACCCACTGGCAGCCCGTCCACTTTATTTCTGTCCTCGTCTGTTTAATTTCCTCCTGCAAGGCCAGCTGCAGCTCAATTGTGGACTACGTAATTCAATAGATTTGCAGATATATCTTGAGTCAATTTTAATTCTATTTAAAGGACAGTCGACAGAGTCATCTCTTGGGCTTTCTGAGATGAATTTCATATTCCATGCACTGAAAGAAGTGGAAGAGAGAAGTGTGCTCCTCTTTCAGAACAGAACAGGTTAGGATTCTAAAATGTTCCGGGTCNAGAGAGAAGTGTGCTCCTCTTTCAGAACAGAACAGGTTAGGATTCTAAAATGTTCCGGGTCTGCCCACTTCTGTTTCAATGAGGCTTAGGCTCAAACTTGGTAGATTATTTAGGAAATCTGAGCAGCAAAGAAGGTATATATGTATAGAAAGCTATAGACTGACCTTTGCATTCTGAGTTTGCCAAAATGGAACTGGCAGTCACGGTCCCTCTGAGGGATGCCTCACCCTTGTGCCTTTCTCTGCCTTTTGCCTCCACCGGGGCAACCTTCCTCGCCTTTTCCTACTTTCAGCCCTCCATGGAGCTTCAGGATCCAGCTCGAATGCCACAGCCACGATAAAGCCTCCTCTTCTGCCCCTCTCTCTCCTTCCACCCCCTTTCCATCCTGGAAGAAACTTCCATTAGTATTACTTCCCTAGGGGCACTTGACACAATTCATCTCATACTTTTTTTTTTTT
>NW_007728784.1:207036-218029 GCF_000696425.1 Galeopterus variegatus | reverse complement strand
TCTCCTTCCACCCCCTTTCCGTCCTGGAAGAAACTTCCATTAGTATTACTTCCCTAGGGGCACTTGACACGCCCCATCTCATACTTTTGCAATTAAGTGTATTTGCTTTACTTTCCTAGGTCATCCGCAGGTTCCCTGAGGGCAGGGTGTGTATATCTGACTTATGTGGGGGCCCTCCCATACTAGTTAGTTGTTTTGGTTGTTGGTTTGGTATTCTAATGATGTATAACAAAGATACCCAACATTGCACCAGCTTACAACAACAACAGTGGTGTTCCTCACTTGTGGGTCTGACTGCCAGCTGGAGGTGAGTTCAGGTCTGCTCATGGGTCCTTCCACCTGGGAGGCAGCCTGAAGAAGCAGCAGCTGCAGCTCTTGCTGTGGTGAACAACAGGGGAGCATGAGGACAGGCCAAGCCACCCAAGTACACTTAAAGCCTCTGCCGTGTCACATCCCATGCCATTCCACAAAGCATGCCACATGGCCAAGTCCAAAGTCAGTACAGAGAAGACGTATACTCTGCATGGCAAAATCACATGGATGCCTAACTTATTCTATTCACCACACCCTGCAGTCTGCCAGCTTCCCATGGGGCTTGAACGGGCATCTAGAAAGTCCGGTGGGGGGCCCACCTATTCCCAGGAAGCTGAGGCATGCTTTCCACAGCCTGTCTTTGGCCCTGCACAATTCTGGAAGTTGTTTGAGAGTTCAGCACACAAGCAAAGGAGCAGGGTCAAGTACAGTCTAGCTCTTGGTGTTCCCCCAGACTGTAGTGTCTACACAAATGGGGGAAACAAGTGGAGGAGAAAGCAGACAGCCATTGCTGAAATCTGGTTGAAACGTTTTGGGGGAAAGTAATCCATTTCAAAACATCAGTACTGGCGAGAGTATTGCCACTGGCCTTTATTACCAGAGTTCTAGAGATGAAAACAAGATCTCTGCTGCTTAAGGTTTTCATCCACTCCTGCTGCTTTCTCCCACCTGAAGCGCTAATCCTCTGCTGGCCGTGTCATAACTGCCTCTGTGGCAGGACGCACTGCCGTGTCCAAATACCCAATTGTGGGTTCAGGTGGTGAGGGTTTTCATCCACTCCTGCTGCTTTCTCCCACCTGAAGCGCTAATCCTCTGCTGGCCGTGTCGTAACTGCCTCTGTGGCAGGACGCACTGCCGTGTCCAAATACCCAATTGTGGGTTCAGGTGGTGAGTGACCAGCAGGAGTATCTGAAACAGACAAACAACTATAATCTTGATTTCTCCGGGACTGTAAAAAATAAAAAAGCGAAAGAAAAACAGATGCTCTAAGGATGGACCTTTTGCATATACTTGATTTAGCCAAGTTCAAAGTGTCCTCCTTACATTAACTCATGAATACCATAGGGTAAGTAGGATGGGAAGGCTTGCACACACCTGCTCTCCCTCTAAGGATAAAGAAGAGGGGCCCAGAAAAGACAAGTCATTTTTGGAAGGTCCACAGAAATTTGATGGTTGGGCAAAGTTCAGCATGCCGAGATGCTGCTTCCCAAGGCACCGTGCTTGTTGCCAGACTGCACTCTGGACAGTGTTATTATTAAAGCACTTATTCTGCTATTGGATTTCATTCCAGTCAGTGTTCAAGTAGGTTTTTAATTGTACGATAAAGTCCATTTGTGTGAGGCGCAATCCCAGCTTTCTGAATTAGGTTTGCTCCCATACACTCTAGTCCACGCTAATCACTGCTCAGTAATTAATCAAGTCAATCCCAGCCCTTAGTGCAAATTAACGAGGTTCTTCCAGAATGAGCTTGCTTCTGAGGTTTTGATGAGACACGAGAATGCTGCTCTCTCTCCTCCTCCACTCTCGTGATATATGATCAATTTATTTAACTCAAATTGCATTTTCAATAGCCTTCTCTTTCCAGACTCAGCATGTCTGCTGTAACTTATACTGGAGAAAAGGTGTCAGTGACAGGGGGTAAGGCTGGAGATAAGGGGGTAGAAATAGATGTGTTTTCTTGTGTGCCACTTTGGATAAGCACAGTGACATTTCGAGCAAAGACAACAACAGCAGTGGTAGCCACGGTCTTCCTTAGCCAGCAAGAACTATTGGGGGAGTATAGCGTTGCTCAGGCTTTCTGTAATTTCTCTTTCGAATATTAATATGTATCAAAGTGGAGCCTAGTCCAAGTGGATACTTAAACAGTATACTGTGTTCCCTTGTCACATGGTTTCTTTTCAACTGCATAGAAGCCCAAATGATTATTTACTTCCCTATTATGCTTTAGAAATGAACTTAGGCAGCACTTATAATAGCATCACTTTAAAACATAAAGTCTAGAGAACATATCCTCCAGTGTCACCAGTGTGGCATATTTGTCTTCGGCTTAATTTACCCTCACTGTGTATTATTAGGAGTTAACACTGTAGTTTTGTTTAATAACTGGCTTCACCGCCCATGGCTGACTCCAAACTGATCACTCAGGCCTGCTGATGAAAGTCCTAATTCATCCTTGTTAGGGCAATTAGAGGGAAATTGGATAACCGTGCCACTTCTTGCAAAGGTCTACATGCAGCTATAGCCTATCCCCCAAGAGGTTAAACAAACGCTCACTTTAGCTGCAAGTGAAATAGATACTTTCCCTGTAAGTGAGACAGGGCCAAATTAATTTAGACTTCAAGAAGTTTTTAAGTGGGAGATGGAGCTTGGCTTCTTTTCTCCTCTTCGCCTATCCCCCAAGAGGTTAAACAAACGCTCACTTTAGCTGCAAGTGAAATAGATACTTTCCTTGTAAGTGAGACAGGGCCAAATTAATTTAGACTTCAAGAAGTTTTTAAGTGGGAGATGGAGCTTGGCTTCTTTTCTCCTCTTCGCTCCGTTCCTTTCTCTGCTTGCAGCCAGGTTAAATGTTCTCTGCCATTAGAAATCAATTATGATTCTCTGCTGTATTGCATATGCTGTCGTGGCATGAGCTACACCTCAGCACACTGATTTCAGATGCCTTTTCTTCTTGCCCTTGACATTCGAGGGGTAATTTGAAAGTGGAAAACTTCTTGGAGGATTACAACACAGCCTGTCTCAAACTGATGACATTTGCCGGATGGAAATGTAGCCGTAGATGGCCTGGCTTCTCACCAGGAAGATGGCGATTCTTCTGTAGATGGATTTTTAACCAGATTGGAAAGGTTCAGAGGGTAAGGAGAGGGTTATGATAGGCTGGGGAGATTAGGGATGGGAGGAGAAAAATAAAAATTACATGAGATGTGAGGAGATATCTGGTATTTTGGCAAGGATGGTATTTTAGACCCGGAGAACAACAACAACAACAACAAAAACACAAAACACACACACAAAAAAACAAGTGCCACCAAAGAATTATGAATTTTTAGTCCTTAGCCTGATATTTCTGCTCATTTTTCTGTGACCCTTGGATACCATTAAACTTTGTGGTTTCAGTTTTCTTATTTGTTAAACTAGAGCCTCATGATCTCCAAAGTTCCTCCTGACTCTGTAACAGTTAGGAATGCTTTTTGCTGCAAGTAACAGAACAAATGGGTTTCTTTGTGTCACACTGTAAGAAATCTAGAGATAAGTGCCTATGGACCTTGGTTCAGCAGTTTAAAGTTACCAAAGTCAGCACCACTTGCAATTCTTTTGGACTTTTTCTCATCTTGACTCTGGAAGGTCACCAAGATGGCTCCTACCTTTCAGGAGTGACATCCCTGTTCCAAAGAACAAGGAGGTGGGCAAGGAGTCTTCTCTTCCTGAGGCTCTGTCTTTCATAAGAAAAAGACGTCCTCCCACCAGACTTCCACCTACATCTGGTTTCCTTAGACCCTGCACTTGGCCACCCACAGGTACAAGAGAAGCTGGGGAGTAGAGTGTTCCATTTCCAGCCTCAGTAGAAAAGGAGGCAAAGCAGAAAGGTGTTGGCACTGGCTGCTGATTCAACCTGCATTGTCTGCCATAGGCTCAAAGCCTCAAGTGTGATACCCACCTCAGCTTGCCTACCGCTTTGCCTGTGTTAGACATAGAATAAGGGGATGGGTAGGCATTACTACTGTTCACAAATATTTGCAATTCTTCACCCCCTCTAGCCATACTGGAGATGGCACTTTCCCACCACATGAAGCCAGGTGCAGCTCAGTAACTTGCTCCAGCCAGTCCCACGCATGCAATAGTGACATGCATCAGTTGCAGATAAAAGCATTTATGAACCAGTGTGCAATTCTTGGTGTCTTCTCATCTTCCTATTCCTTTATCTAGAGATGTTGGACCCCAGATGGTGGACCCTCCACCAGCCCAGATGGAGGGGTGAGGATGAAGTGTAGCAGAGCCCCTGATGGTTCACAGTAAGAGTGTGATTTGGGGTAAGAGTGTGATTTGGTGTAAGAGTGTGATTTGGGGAGCTGCTTGTTATTATGGCACAACTTAGAGCACCTGACAGAACAGGTGGGAAGAGAGGACAAACATACTGTTGAAAACTCTACAACTGTTGGTGGCCCCAGTCTAAAGTCTAGCATCTCCAGCTTTTCCTGAGTACAGCCATTCTGTTTGCTCCTTCCTCCATTTCTGCCCTGTGGTCTTAAGAGCTTCCCAAATGACCAAGTGCTACACTGGCCAAGTGGATGTGATGACAGTGACAATTTGCTGAGATGAGTGCCTTTTAGAGCTTTGCAGCTTTATGTTGAGATGTGGGACCACATGGAGGGGTTCCTTTCAACATCTTTTTTGTTAGGTTTCTCTCTGGCACCTCAAAGTGGGAAGAGAATGGGGACCGTTCCCGGGCTGCAGCACTTGAGGAGATGTGGGACCACATGGAGGGGTTCCTTTCAACATCTTTTTTGTTAGGTTTCTCTCTGGCGCCTCAAAATGGGAAGAGAATGGGGATCTTTCCCAGGCTGCAGCACTTGAAATCATTTTTTGTGCTGAGGCAAATGTGATAATAATAATGGCCATGGTTTTGTAACAATGTGCCATGGGCTCCATTATCACCATCATCATTATCACCACCACTATCATCATCATTACTATTATTGTTGCCTCTAAAAACATTTAACACCTAGGAAGCACTACCATGGGGCTGGGAACCTGAAATGTAATTGCTTCCTACTGAACATATATCTTTGAAAAGCCACAGGGAAAAGCGAGTCATGGAAACCCCAGGAAAGATGGATAATCTTCACCTATAAATGCAAAGAAAGGTGGAGTCGGGGTTGGGAAAAGGAGTGGATTAGGCATTCAGGAAATTTGTTTCTTATTTATTTGTAGACTCCCTCTGTGACCCTAAACAAGGCTCTTGTCTTTTATGGGTTCCAATTTCTCCAATGTACTATTAAGTATAAAGAACATAATGTACTCAAATCCTTTCTGTATTTTAATAAACCCAGAGAGACAAACATTGATCTTAAAAAAATCTCCATAATGGTCAACTTGCCAAAGCCGTGTTCGGGAACTTCACAGGTACCAGTTTCTCTAAATCAAAGAGCATCTGAGGCTGTGAGTCCACTTTTCCTGCCCTGTAGGAGCTATTTGCTTATTTGGAAGGGGAGAAATGAAAAGGCAAACAGGAAGGGCTAAATTACATTAGGCAATTTATTTGCAAATCCGTACAGTCCTGTGGTGTCTGTATATGCAGGAGGATATTGGACAGGAAAGACGCAGCAGGACTGGCCACAGCAGCTCGTCCCCTGGAACGCCTTCTTTCCGGCTATACACCCTCACGTGCCACTCAGACACACTAACACTTCATGTCGTTCCCTGCATAGCTTGGTAACCGTCTGAGCTTGGCCGGGGGACTTGTCTTACACCTGTACAAGGCAGACTCAGAGGCCCGCTGAGTGTTCTGAGGAGCAGCATACCTTTTTGCAATCTCTGTTCCTAGGGCCGGCATGTCCCATGGGTAAATAGAACAGGGTCCTCAAGACTTCCAAGTATCATCTGGAGGTCAGTTTCCTTATGAAAGGAAATATGGGTACTATGACTTCTTCCTGGAATGCTTCTTTTTCTTAATCTTTTGGAGTTTTTTTCTTTCTTTTTTTCCCACTTTTAACTAAGCCATAGACTTCGTTCTGATTTCACCAGTTTTTCCATTCATATTCTTTATCTGTTTGAAGATAGCACACTGCATTTAGTTATTATGTCTCCTTAGTGTCCTAATCTGTAACAGTTTCTTGGTCTTTCCTTGCTTTTTCATGACCTTGACAGTTTTGAAAAGTGCTAGGCAGGTATTTTATAAAATGTCCCTCCGTACAGGCTTATCTGATGCTTTTCTCATGATTAGACTGCATTATGAGTTTGGGGAACGAATATCACAAGAGGGACGTGCCCTCTATCACACATCAGGGGAGATGTGGTATCAACTTATCACTGGTATTATTAACATTAATCACTTACTTGGTTAATTGCCTTCTAGCTTTCTCCATCATAAAGTTACAATTGTTCTGTTTCCATATTGTGTTCTTTGGAAGAGAGTCACCAGGTCCAGTCCACACTCAGGGGGAAGGGAATTCAGCCCCACCTCCTGGAAATGGTATCTGAAGTCTCCCTAATCCTTCAGTGTCAACTGGGTTCCCATGCTCTAACTTCTCAATATGCAATTCACGTCTCATTCATAATATTTAAATGAGTATTCAAATTCGTTTAAAGCATGCTCACCCTACCATACTGAAAGTTACCCCAATGGGTGGACAATGCTGACTCACTGCTGTGCACTGTGCAAATATTTACTGAATAAACGAGAGACAGAAGAAAGAAGACTAAAGTGATAGCTGCTTTTACATAAGTTCTTCCATCCAGTGCTCATTCGTGTTACCGTCTCCATTATACAGACAAAAGATCCTCCTAACCATTCACCAGCATTTGATCTTGTCATCTGTTTCATTATCTTCACAGCAATCACCACTACCTGCTGTTATAGTGATTGTTTTCTGTCCCCCACCCCACCACGAGACAGTAAGTGCCATGTGGGCAGAGACACTGCCTGTCTTATTCACTGCTATATCCAATGAGTAGTATGTGATCCAAAGCAGATGCTTGATAAAAATTCACTGCATATTAACAGTAAGTAGGAATGTCATTAAGATTATTGGTTTTCTTACATTGTATCAATACAGATATTATCCAGATATGTGATTAGTGTGGTTATTTTTGAAATGTTTTGGTGGCCTTATCATACCCGTGGCAAAAAAAAAAGAATCCCTAAAAAGAAGGAAAGAAAATAGAAAGTAAGAAGGAAAGGAAAGGAAAAGAGAAAACTAAGTGAAAGTCCTACATAGCCAGTGTTAGGCTTCAACATGAAAACGACTTTAACAGCGATAGATATAGAAATACAGAGATCACAGTTCAAGTCATTTATAACCTGGTTGGGGTTTTCTGGAATTTTTCTATAATGCTTCTCAAGTTTATTGGCATCACATCATCTGCACAAACTGTTGTTTTATGCCCTTTCCTGTTTCCCCTCCGTCATCCATCTTTCCCTCCCACAAAACTTATGAAACTTATGAAAAAATGTAAATCATTCAAAACACAAACTAACTGGAGACTTGTTGGCTGAAGTAAAACAGATAAAGATTGACCAAAGGGTGGAGACTGTAGGCAGGTTTGCAGAATTCCCCTGCTGATAACTTGAGTCTTCGGTCCTGGTCCCAAGTCCTTCTGATGCCAGAGGAGAGGGTCTGGAGAGCTAAATCCATCCCATCCTCTTACCAGGTTCTCGACTCTGCCACAAGAAAGTTCAAGAGCAGAGTCACAGTTTTAATGTAGAGGTTAAGGTAAGAACCGGTTTAATGTAACAAATAAGAGATACAGACTTCACAGAGAAAGTGCAGCCCAGCTCCAGAGACTGAGCAGCAGGGCTCACACCAAGTTTAACACAAAACTAATAAAAAGAAACTTAAAGTTTAGTAGAGAGTGCAGGCTGGCTAAAGATAGTGAGCAGCCGCTTGCTGAAAGTAAGTTTGATACAAAAAGAACGAAATACACACTCCACACGCAGGAGTGCGGGCTAGCCCCAGAGAGGGTAAGCAACAGGCCCCTAATAAAAAGAAACTTAAAGTTTAGTAGAGAGTGCAGGCTGGCTAAAGATAGTGAGCAGCCTCTTGCTGAAAGTAAGTTTGATACAAAAAGAACGAAATACACACTCCACACGCAGGAGTGCGGGCTAGCCCCAGAGAGGGTAAGCAACAGGCCCGTGTCCTCCCAGGATTCAGCTTTTATAGTTTCACTATCTAATACATATTCATGGTATCTAATGAATATTCAACAAAGGAGATGGTACCCTGTTATGTAACATAATCTTGCACATGCTCGGTTGATCTCCTTTTAGGGCGTGTTCATTGGTCAAATTCTATCACATGCAGCAGACATATTGAAGAATATTTTGTGCTCCTTGGCAACCCTAGTAGTAGGTCATTCAAAGGATAAACTCCCTTCCCCTGAGCAGCTTGGTCACTGGAGTGGTACAAGCCTGTAAAAATTCCTTTTACTGGGCAAGCTCAGCTACTGGATTTGCATAAGTCTACCCCTTGTGGTCTCAGTCTCCCAGTGTTGGTGCTGAAAATAATTCCAACAAGCAATAGTCACTCTCCTCTAGGGGAGGCTTGGGAGGAGGGGCCTGAGACCTTGAAACCCAGAGGTGTGTCCTGAAACCTGAAACCTGAAACCAGGGAAACTGAGCACCTCTTATCTCACTTCTCCTTCAGTTTTGGTTCATTTATCTGTAAATGGCATCACTTTTAGAGTTTAGGCTTATTAATTTGGACATTTTTAAATCACCTTTATGAAAATTTGGAAATGCACCAGAATAATGTTTGCTTTACCACCACCTGAAGAAATTGTTTCCTGCACTAGTGGTGTGCTACCCAGGCAATGCATCAGAATCACCCGAGCTACTCGTTTTTAAAGATACAGATTCCTGGAAATCACCCCAGACCTACTAAGCCCCAGGTGGAGTCTTAGAATACAGTATAGGCATTTAACAAATTCCCAGGTGATCTTATGCCAGCAGCTTAGCACTGGGCTGGGCCAAGTACATATAATAATAGTGTAAATAAATTTATAATGGCACTGTGTACACTAGATAATAGTCTATTTTCAAGAACTGAAACTGTTTATTCAAATCATGAATAAATTAAGTTTTAAGTATTCTTGTTAAATTAAGGAAGTCAAACTCGTTTTCCCTATTTACCATCTTACCCATAAATTTACCATCTTACCCATAGTAAGAAATAGATTTTACATTGCATTCCAGTTTATATATACATACATACATGTGTGAGCATGTATGTATATAAACCAATAAAAAATTCACAATACTTGTATAGCAGATGATAAAGTAAAAATGCAGTAAATATTAAAAATGATGTCGATATGATCAAATATCAAATAAAACATGGAAAGAGTCCCAAATAAACAATATAAAACAAAAAATTCCCACATATATTGATTTCATGAGCCACTAATTAGATGCATTTGGGGGTTTGAAAAACACTGTACTAGTCACTACCCAGATAGCTGTTTGTTATTGCAGGGATCTCAGGCACTTGAAAATAACAAAACTGCACTTAAAGAAAAAAATTCAAAATTTAGAAAACTTGCCAAATGATGAGGCAGTAGGGAATTTATGAAACTGCTTCAAGCACTTTGGATAAAAAGAAACACACCAGTTATGATGTTCGACTGTTCGGAGTGCCATTAACTTTAAACACTCACTCACAATTTTCCTGTTCCCCACCACTATTTCCCTGCTTCTTATTACATTTCCTTCCTCAGTTTGGACTCAGGGTTATCAGGTATTATTTTCTCCGGAAAGACCAGAGTTAGACTGACTCCTGTCATAAACTGCAAACATGTGCTATAATAAACTATTCATGTTCTCCACTAATGTCCTTGTCTTTTCTCATTTGTGAGTCATTTCTGTAAAACAGACAGCAATACCCCTTTGATATTACTCATCTCCCCTAGAACACTACTTCATTTTTAGCCAGACAATCTCTCCCCAAGCCAGCCACCCTGACCACAAATCTTTTCTTTCTACCTCCCATCCAGACACTCCTCTGTGCTCCTGTGGACATTTAGCTGTGCTTATCTGCCTGCTCATGTCTGATTCTTTTATCTGCCCTTCATGTTGTAAAGTTTATGGGGCCAGAAACACGAACTCCACTTGGCTAAAGAATAATATCAGAAATGCTGCTGCTGATGACGATACATTAAACGTATTTCACACCAGCACCTTAAGATGCCCCAAGCTTACAAAAACACTATATGGAGAAAACTCTCATTATTTTTTAGACTAGTGGAAGTGGGAAGAGAATTACTCATTCTTTAAAATCTGAAGTAATGGATCTTTAAAATCTGAACACATATAATAAAGAATTCCATTTGATTGCTTTTAAATACAATTAATAATAAAATCGAGATTTAAAAATTGTTGAATACAGGGGTATTTTAAACAGTTCATGGAAAGATTCTTTTCTTTTTTGGTGGCTGGCCATTAAGGGGATCTGTCATTATTATCTTTCAATTCTATTTTTCCACGAATTTTTGAAGTACCCTCAAAGAGCTCCTAGGGGACCTGCTTTAACATAAATAGATGCTGTACACTTAGCCTTTCACCGTTGGTTCTAAACCAATTTTAAATGCTAGTTTAAACAAGTAAGAATGGAAAAAGCTAACTTTTATCAGATGCTTCTTATGGATTGTGCCATTTGAGCCTAATAGTGCATTATAATTATCCCCTATCACAAAGGGGACGACTGAGACCTGAGAAGTAATCTGCCCACAGGTGCACAGCTAATAAATCCTGGGACACAAACACTAATGTCAGAAGCCCTGTCCTCAGCTCCACTTCCTAAAGCCTTATTTATTTCATTAACTCGCTTTGAAATCCCTATAAAAGTAAACTTGGGCCGGCCCGGTGGCGCACTGGATGGTGCGCCACTTGGGAAGCGCGGCGGCGCTCCCGTCCGAGGGTTCGGATCCCACATACAGACCGGCTCCCGCTCACTGGCTGAGCGAGGCA
>NW_007728784.1:198986-206107 GCF_000696425.1 Galeopterus variegatus | reverse complement strand
GCTCGGGCGGATCATTGTGGTTTGCTATGCCTTTGCCGGTCCCCGGTCCGGTTCGGGGGCAACACTGAGGGTTGCGATCCGTTGCCGGACACGGAAAAAAGACAAAAGACAAAAAAAAAAAAAAAAAGTAAACTTAATTCCAAACCTTTATGCAAATCATTAGGAATTTGGAAGGAGGGTGGTCAGAGTTGGTGAAATTTTGCTGTAACTGTCTTGGGATAGCGGAAATAAAGGGATGAATTGCTAGAAATGGCTCCATCATTTTAGGCTTTGAAAACAATTCCCCTGTGGATATTTATTTTCAACCCTTATAAATATTGCCAGACCAGTGCTCTGGGGATGCCGCTTGCTGCCTCCTTACTTTGGCTCAGAGGAGAGTCATTTTGAAAGTTCCAGCCAAAGCAGAGGTGCCCTTTGTGAGTTACAGGCCTGAGAAAAATTAACGTGTTTTGGTTTGCCAGGGTATTGTTTTGTTTTGTTTTGTTTATAAAGTCAAGACCTTTTTTCCCCAAGCTCCCTCATAAGTCACAAACAACTTTTCTTTCAAAGTTCAACCTTGTCAGGCAGTTAATCCTCCATGAGGAAAAGCACACGTGATAGGTTTAGAAAGGTTTCGCTTTCGAATCAGTAAGTTATTAACTTGTACATTCCCTGTGTGGCCGCCTTCTCAATGGTTCTGGAAGTCTCTTGGACTGAGCGGCCAAGAGAACCATTTCTTCTGTGACTTTTGCTCGTAGCTCTCCACTTTCTGCAGGAGAAAAGGTGCCCTTGGCAAGAGAAGTCATCACAGGGAGCAGGACAGGGTAGGGAAAAGGGAAAACTGCAGGAAGGCCACTCGGGTGACAACCAGATTCCTAGGAGGGAGGCCATCTGCACCAGAGGTCTCGGCATCGGATCTGAGGAGGCCTCAGATATTCCTCAGGTATATTATCTTTTAGAGTCATTATCCATCAATTAACTAGGATATTGCTAAAATCAGACTTTTTGAGGAAGATTTAAAAAGAGTATGTGGAAAAAATGGGAATTTTAAGTCGGAAGACCTGGTTTTGACTCCCAGCTCAAGTTTAGATAGGTCAACATTCCTGAGCTCGTGTTTCCTTGCCTATAATAATCCCCACTTCCTACAGTTTTTATAAAAATAATAATAGCTGACATGTACTGAGTGTTTACTCTGTGCCAAGCTCTGCGCTATATGTGGGCTTCTTGTTTAACCATCGGTCCCAGCAGTCCTGGTAGGCACACACTGTTATTAGCCTCATCTTACAGGTTGGGGAAGCTGAGGTTTACAGACATTAGATGGTGAGGGGCCTGAGACTCTGCATTTCTAACAGCTTCCCAGGTGAAGCTGATGTTGTTAGCCAGGACCACACTCTGAGAACCACCAAAAGCACAGTCTTGGACTCTGAAGCCAGTTCTGCCCCTTGCTGACTTAACAAGCATGGTGTGTCTCAATTTTCTCATCTGTAAAATGTAAATAGCACTACTATCTACCCTGCAGATTTTCTCTGAAGGTAAAATACTGGAACACCTATAAAGTCCTGAGACTCCTACCTGGAGAACTGGAAGCACGGCGGTGCCTGTTGGACACCCTGTTTTCTGCAGACTCAGCTTTGTGTCCTTTAAGGAGCTTTAATATCAAATCCTGCAAGTTAAAGAGAGCATCTTAATTTTGTGTCTTTTAAAACCTGTACTTTCATGTTTCACTGAAAAGGGGATGAAGTAACACTAGCATGTTGTATCAGCCTGCGTCCCAACAGGAAACAGATGGTACACTCAACATAGGAATGCTGTACAAGGGATTATTTACAAAGGGACTGTTTACAATGTGTGAGTGTTGGGGGAACCACGGGGATAGCACAGTAACCTGGGGTAGAATAGCAGCTGAGCTGATGCCATCCTAGGCCAGAAGGAACAGGAGGGGAAGAAGCAGTTACTGGAGCCTGGGGAGAAAGAACTCTTTAGAGTTGGCTGCCTTGAGAGAAGCAGTAATCTCTGACCAAGGGACATGACCAGCTCTAGGCTACCTGTTAGGAAGAGAACCCAGGGGATTAATACCCTGACCTCACTTCTCCTTCCTCCTTCCATCACCTGCCAGAATTCCCTATTGACTGAACCTCCAAACCAGAGGGCACGGGAGGTGGGGATGAATCCAGCACACATGTGTTTGTATGTGTTCACATGTTTTAACAATAGCTTAATCCTTACAACAGCCCTGTATTACAGATGAAGAAAGGGAATTGGGCTAAGTTTAAGTAACGTGCCACACTGCTTTGTAGTGAGTATGGAAACCCAAGCAGCCAGTTCCAAAGCCTGTACACTAAACAAGCACAGTAGAGGAAGCCCGGGGAGAAAAATAAAAGAAAATGAGATGCATATTCTTGGTTCGTATAAAAATAAATACCACAAATGGTGGATATTATGTAGTCGTGGGATCTAGGGCCTCAGTGACCTTATCTGTCCTGTTAAGTTTAAAAACAAAAATGGGAAACAACATTTTCTGTTTACTACCATTACAACTTGGTAAAATATACATATAGTAATTGACAAGGTTGGCTATAATAGGATATTAGGATGATGAATGATTTTCTTTTTATTTTCTCCATTTTATAAAGTTCTGCAATATGGCCAGATTAAACTTAC
This sequence comes from Galeopterus variegatus, assembly GCF_000696425.1. Taxonomy (NCBI): domain Eukaryota; kingdom Metazoa; phylum Chordata; class Mammalia; order Dermoptera; family Cynocephalidae; genus Galeopterus; species Galeopterus variegatus. The sequence continues at coordinate 203,467 of NW_007728784.1, read as the reverse complement.
ATCTTTTTAGCATAAAAGCAATCAAATAAAATTTTTAAAAATAAAGTAAAATGAAGGGTGAGTCAGACAATCTCCAAGTTCCCTTGAATGTTTTATGAGCCTACAATCTTGATGTCAATCTCTCTTTCTCCCCTCTTTTAATATTAAAGCGATCCTACAAATACGAATGAAGGTCCGCAGAATTATATGTCAAGCCTGTAATACTCATGCTTTAAGAAAACTGGCAGAGGCAGTGAAATGAGGACGGTGTAGCAAACTGCAGTGAGGCCCGTGCGAGTGACAACAATGGCCTGCGCCCTCCGGCTGCATCTGATCTGTCTCCTGTAACATTTCCATGACCTTCAGAAAGGTCATGGAGATCCAGAAGGAGGCCGGACAAAATGAATATGAGTAGACAGCCTGCTTTTGAGGCATCCCTGGTGGAAGGTGTCATTGAAGCCTTAGTTCTTGAAATGAGAGCCAAAGTGTCCTGTGATGGGTATCTTGCTGGCTAGATGGGCATCTATGTAAGTGACATGGAAGGAAACCCCAGAAAGGTCAGAGCATGATATTTCAAAGATGCCCCCCAAATAGGCCACAGAGCTCCTGCAGGCATTAGGTCATCTTTCACAAGTGTTTACATACAGGTAAGTCATGGAAAGCCACCCCGGTGCCTCTCCTCTGAAACAGAAAATTGCTCCATACAAACTACATCAGGTCGGGCCGGCCCGGTGGCGCACTGCTACAGTGCGCCGCTTGGGAGCGCGGCGGCGCTCCCGCCGAGGGTTCGGATCCCACATACAGACCGGCTGCTCACTGGCTGAGTTGCGATCCCGTTGCCAGTCCCAGTCCAGTACGGGCGTGACACTGAGGGTTGCGATCCGTTGCCGGTCACGAAAAAAGACAAAAAGGAAAAAAAAAACTACATCAGGTCAAGTCTCTGCATTTCTAATTGTGATACCAGTGTCATAATCACAAAATGCAAAATAATTTTGTATTCTTTTTTTTTTAAGAGAGGCTAACACAAGATTATCAATTCTTAATACAGTTATGGCCATCTTTTTCCTTGTGTTCTCACTTGGACAACTGACCACGCATGCCTATAATGGCTTAGCCCTATTCTTAGCTGAGAGATGATCTAATCTGGCAAATGACCCGATTTTCGCTCAGACTCTTTTTGGGGCACTAAGTTGATGACCCTCACTGACCATTTGCTTTGTAGCTCTTCCCCAACCATGTTTACATAAGAATGACAAATTCACTCCAGACAGGCAAACTGTCTTCTACTTTTTAAAACTCGACAGAGTCCCCAGTGTAGGACACTATATTTGGGGCAGAAAGGAGTGAATATACCAAAAAGCTAATAAATCTTAAACATCAATGCTTCTCACTTACAAGAACCCATTGCTAGGCTCTATAAGTGATTTTATGTTTGTGATTTTGCATTCTTTTTTTTTAAAGAGAATCCCTCAAATTGTATACATTTCAGACATTACAAAACCTGGATCCACTTTTTATATAAATGTAAGGATTTCAGACTATTCTAGGGGTCTGTAATTCAACTATGTTTAAATAGCAACTATGTTGAAACACGGTTTGGGCTGTCTTAGCCCATTCAGGCTGCTATAACAAAGTACCATAAACTGGATGGCTTATAACAACAGAAATCTATTTCTCACAGTTTTAGAGGCTGCAAGTCCAAGATCAAGGTGCCAGCAGATTCATTGTCTGGTAAGAGCCTGTTTCCAGGTTTCTAAACAGAGCCATCTCACTGTGTCCTCATATGGTGGAGGGGTGAGGGATCTCTCTCTCTGGTCCCTTTAATAATGGCTTTAATCCCATTCATGAAGGCCCCACCCTCATGACTAATCACCTCCCAAAGGCCCCACCTCCAAATACCATTCAATTTGGGGTGAGATTTCAACATATGAATTCGGGGGTACACAGATATTTAGATCATTGCATGGGCTCCCCATTTCGCAGATATGTTTTTCTTCACCCCTCCCACTACCTTACCAAGTAGTCAATAAATAGAATGAGAAGAACAACTTTGGTTACCTGAACAGTTTGAAGCTGAAGGTACCTACACCAACAGACTGTATGTCACTAATCAGGTGGGAAATAGGTTCAGCCCACACAATAGTGACAATGAAGGTTGAGGACAGAATACAGGTGTCCACCAGGCCCCAAGTGCAGCACAAGGGGTGAGTCTGGATCGGTGGTTAAGAAAGTAGGCTTTGGGTGTGAAATGGCTTTACTCCTACTAAGTCTGTGACTCTGGGCCTCCTTACTTAAGCCTCATTTTCCTCATTTATAATATAAGAATGGGATATTTATAAAGACAAAATAAGATAATATGTGTACAATGCTCAGTGTGGTATCTGGCACATCATATCCGCCCTGTAAACGGTAGCTACTACTATTACCACTAAATGTGAAAAAACAAAAATCAGAGCATCACAGTGAAATGTGACATACAATGAGGTGCTCTATGTAGCACCCCATATGACTCCTTTGCCTCAGCCCTTCTCATATCATTTATCAGTTCATCGTTATAACTATTATAACCTCATAGCTACCTTACAATGGAAAAATGTCATAGAATAAGAGCAGAAATGAAAAATGACTTGCCTAAGTTGAACAACAAATGAATTACAGAAACAGAATTGTGAATTAGATTCCTAAGAAGCCCAACTAGCTCATGGTCCCAATAAAATTTATTTTAACGTATTTACTGAGTACCTCTTACATACAAACGCTCTGCTTGACTATGGAGGAGTCAAAAATTAGAGAGATTCCCTACTCTCTAAGACCTTATAATACATCAGAACAGATTTCCCAAAATGAGTTCTTTCCATGGAATAGTAGTAAATAGTATTATATTAAAAAGGTGTTCTATGGACAAATAAATTTCATAAGCTTCAGGTTAAATAAAAGTACACAGATTCCTTGTCTATACAACTTCTCAGAATCTTTGTAATGCTGATGTGCTTTACAGTGCTCTAAGAGAAGAAAAATGTCTGCAGCACTTCTCAGATTTATTTAACCATAGAACTCTTAACTAGCGTAGTACCTCATGGGTCTAGGGTTCCAGGGAGACACTTTGGGTAACGCTAGATTAGAGAACTATAACAAATACACAAATGGCTCTGAGATAGATTAAGTAGAGTTTAATATATTATAGAAGCTGAGTAGAGAAAGAAAGTATTCTAGTTAGTAAGATTCTGGAAAGGCATCAGGAGGTCTGGTTTGAGATAGGCCAAATGTTGGATTTCAGATGGATCAAATATTGTGTGATTGATACACAGGCAAGAAAATTCCATGTGACAAAACTAGCACAAATCAGGAAACAAATGGACCCTAAGAGCATGGAACAGTGGATTGGCTCCATTGAATTAACTCATAAGATGTTTGTAAACAATGCAGGGGAAACTAAGTCAGAGAGAGAGGGTGGAGCCGTGTTATGGAGCTGCACAAAAGCCACGGAAAGAGTCATTGGGATGACTGAGCAGGAACTGACCTGCACCAAGGAAGAAAATTCTTCCAAGTGTGAAGACTGTATTGGAGCAGGGGAAGTTAGGAGTTGGGGAAACCAGGCAAAGGTTATCTTGTTAATCTCAGCAGGAAGTAACCTGTCCCGAACTGAGGAGATGACTACTAAGAAGTTGAAGCCAAAACATTTTAGATAGAAACATTTTAGAGATACAAACCTAGATGATTTCACACCTTCCGTATGTTTCATTATGTTGAGACATCTTTTATAGTCACAGTGGCTGAGTCGTGCATATTGAGTTTAAGAGACTGAACCCAGCCTCTGTGTGTCTCTGCTAGTGTGATGTGAGCAGAGGGAATGTAGTCAAATGGCTAGTGGACAGGTGCATACATTTCCATGACAAGATCTCGCCAGGAAGCAACAGTGACACAGTGTCTGACCCGACAGTGACCGACCCCTCTGATCCTCAAAAGGTGATTCTTGAGCAAAACTGACCAGGAGGCAAAGCTGAAATCCAATGTGTGTTTTCTCTTCCTTGTCAGTTTGGCTGTCAGTACTCATGAGGATCCCCAAAGCACCACTCACTTGGAATTCAAAGTCCTGCAACCCAGAAACCGTATTTAAAATCATTCCCCACACTGTAAACAAACAGGCCCTCAGAGCGATTAAAGCCCCAGTCTCTGCTCTCTTACAGACTAATTGGACGAAGTACAGCATATGGTGTTGTGAGTCTAATTGTCCAGAGGTGCAGCAGGCTCTCTCAGGGCTCCCGACCTGAGTCCACAGCCCAGAGGTTGCTCACCCACCACTGTCTCAGCGAGCAGGTGTGAGCAGAGAGCCCTGGACTTCATCCGTCAGATGGAGACCTCGCTGCCCCATACTGTGGGTGGCAGATGTTTTCCTCCTTAATTGTTGAAGATTAAGATTTGCAAACCAGGAAGAAAAAACACCTCCCCCAGGCAATTATGGCCAGTGAAATCGCAGGCCTTAGGAAGAAAGATGAGGACTG
>NW_007728784.1:192252-198366 GCF_000696425.1 Galeopterus variegatus | reverse complement strand
ACCTCCCCCAGGCAATTATGGCCAGTGAAATCGCAGGCCTTAGGAAGAAAGATGAGGACTGTTACATCCTCCCCTCTCCTTGTGAGTGAGTCGCCCTCCCCTGAGTTCATCTGGCCACACATGGATTTGCGTTTCCTTCTGAGCCCGCCTTCTCTCCAGTGATCTCTTCCAGGAGCTGTGGTGCACACTGGAGCAGGGAGGCAAGACACTTTGTCCTCAGGGAACATGGGTGGTCACCCCCTGATTTATAAAAATATATATATATATATATATCATTTTAATGTCCCAGTGCAAAGCATGATGCTAGATACAATGAGATAAAAATAGAGATTCACATGTTAGAAAGATCACATCTAAATGAGAGAAATCAAGGAAGTGATATTTGAGCTGTGCATGAAGATTAGGAGGGATTTTAATAGGCAAAGACAAAAAAATAAGTAGAGAAATAGTATTAAAAAATAGTAGGGAAGTTAAAAACCATATTTGGTGTTCAGTAGAGTAAGCCCAATTGAAGACATCTTATGAGTAATTATATGCAGTTTATGCCTGAATTATGTGAATAGAAGAATAGATGGAGCTTGGATTATTTGCATGACTGATAAAACAGCAAGTAACCCTATTTATATTTTATGGAAAATTTGCACCATCTAAAGGGCTTCAAAGAATTAACTTGGTTGCAGAACAATGTGCAAAATCAAATTAGAATTTAAAACACACACACATACACAAATTCTAATTGTCCTATAAAAGGGAAGAATTGATTTATCAGCAATTGTTCCTAATTAGGCAAGTCCACTCCACTGTCTGGCTAACCAGCTGGCAGACAACATAATCTTCACACATCTACATTTGGCAAAAATGAACTACAGTTCATTTTAAATCTCCCAAGTTTGTTATGGAAGCATATACACACATCCTTTTAGATTTAATGAGATACATTCTGAATGATAAATATCAGTTGATTAATGTATGCAGGTCTTCAATTTAATAACTGTTTAACAAAAAATTATTTGGCTATTGTTAAATCTGAATAAATGTTTTAAATAATAAATTGACCCATATTAATGGCTAGCTATTTAGCTCTTGCTATTACCCACTAACGTAACTCTTTAGATTTAATGTGATATTTATCATTGTTTATTTTCACAGTCGTAGCTTAGACCTAGCTCTGTGTTTTCATTCCTGCAGACTCTCGGAGCTCTTTTCTAATATTAACAATGACTCTTCTCTTTTCCTAAACCTCTGATCACTCTCACCCGAACACAGCTGCACAATTAGCCTTCTTCGAGGAATACTTACTCAGATGAAGAATCTGCTTCCAGAATTCTGCCCAGACTCTTGTCTTTCTAGGCCACGGCTTTGACGTGGTTTCCATTTCAGTGATGCTTCAGAGCATACTGCCACCTGTGACTCTGTCGGGGGGATGGGTACCTGTTGAAGGGACTTCCTGCATGGGACTCACCATAAATGTGAGTTCCTCTCCTCAGTCATTTTATGACAGTGAGGAGACCGAAGGGTGCCTTTAATGAGAAAGACTCTGAGTCTTCACAGCACCCTGAGGCGTCGACAGCACACACGTTGGACTGGACGGTGCTGGATCCCAGCCCCTGGGGGAGCATCTTTTCCACTTAAACCCTCGGAACAGGTCTTGGCTCCTTTAAGAGCCTCCAGTGAGAATTCAATAATTGTCTCTGTGGAAAGTATGAGTTCCCCCTAGTGCGGAGTGATAAATCACGGATAATAATAGCTCCTTCCAAAATAATCCTTAGGCAGAAGCAAAATCCAACTGAGAAGGTTGTTCAGAGTCAAAACGTGGGACCTGGATCTGTCTTTTATTTAGCTCTATAAATACATTGAGCATTTCCTTTGTCATTGCTGTTGACATAATGTGTTATTATTACTATTCAGCTATTATTCCCTTAATGCTGGTATTTTTGTCTCTTTATTTCCTGCCAGGCCTTCATTCAATGGGCTGACTGTCCACTTTTAACCCTTCATCTTCTGCCAGCCATGTTATAGCGTCAGGCCTCTCCACTTTTACCTCCAGGAGTCAGTACCATATTTTAGGGAGATTTCCAGAAACCACATTCTACTGTGAGTCTAACAGACCCAGGTTTCTAAATCCCCCTAATTTTTACTCCCTGGTGGAGGGAATTGCTAGAGATGGGATTTATTTTTCAGGCATAATCCCCATACTGTTTTTTATGTCATTTTCAAACTTTTTATGTCTATACACAAGGACCCTCAGAATGACTTACAGCACTGTTCTAACTATAACTCCTCACCTTGAATTGGCTGAAAGTGATTATAGTGGGATTTAATTGGCAGGGATCTGGAAGCTGTACCAGGAGAGTGTGTAGACAGAGAGTGATTCGTTATCCTGCTCATATCTATGACTCTTAATTGATGCCAGACCATGGGCTGGAAGATCTGGAACCCTGTCCTGAAGACATCCATATGGGTATAAAATTCCACCTATTCTCCTAGGAATTGCTACCCATAACTAAGTCAAGTCCTAGCATTGGGCTCTTTAGCTAAGCATTAAACCCAAGCTTCCAAGACCCAGGTTATTACTTCACCCACAAGTTCATGACTTGCTTCTTTTTGACTTATGGAGCAAACCGGAATCATAATTCTATTTTAAAAGATCATAAGGCAGATTGTTTCGTTTTCCTTCTTTAGAGTATAATTATTCCTAATTCCACAATTACTTTGCAAAGTGACAGAATAATGATTAAGAATGCTCACTTTTAGCACATTTTTCTTATCAGCAAACTCTATAAAAATTTAACTTCCTCCAAAAATTATGACGTTGTTGGGTAGTTTTTATCAGACAATTTTGGGACTTGAAAATTCTTTGTGACTAGTTCTCCCATACTCCAGCACATATATAATTATAATTAATTGCTTCTCTGCACATTTCCCTTTTCTCTGGAAGGAAAGAAATAGTTTGGGGAAAAACAAGAACAGTGAAAAAAGCGGTGAGGAGGGGCCTTTTCCCTGTTAATTGCACAGGGCTGACTGCCTGTCTAGCATACACTCAGCATTTCCATCAGCCCATCTTTTCAAGTCATGGCTCTGAACAGCTGGAATGAGCTATGAGACACAGGCCAGGATAAAAGGCTATGACTTCGTATGGCTTCAAAACCAGCAATCAATCACACACACATACATACATGCACACCCACATGCACATACCCACGGATGACTAGGAATTAAACTATCCAAGGGGCTGCATTATGCTGAATGATATGTGCTTTACAAGCATGTGACTTGACAAACCTTCTTGACCTTCTCTGAATCCCAAGTCAGGTCTGAACTCTAAGTCAGGAAGAAGTTGGAAAAACAAGTAGCCTGATCAATCAGGTATTTGTCTCTGAGTGATCCACCAGGAATTATGTACACTCATTGGAAAATCACACTGCAAGGCTTGTAAGCCTCACCCCCTTGTGAGCTTGTGATTGAGGATGAGAGGCAGGGTCAGGACTCAAGTCACATGTCCATAGAGCCCATGGCTAGCCGAGGAGGGGACCCACCTGGTCATTAGCTTTCTCTCATTACCATGACTGAATCAGCCTCTGTTTGGGGCGAGTTGTTGTGGGTTAAGAAGAGAACCATCCTTTCTTAGCCAATTACAGTAAAAGCTTACAGAAAAATACACAGCCTGGCATTGGATGGAGACCAGAGAGATGAGTATAATTCTTCATAGTTGTGTCTCTTAATTATCTGAGGTTCCACAAACTCTGGTTAACCTTCTCTTCATTATTTCTGACCCCTGCTTTCTGACTTCGGACAATGGTATTTGAAGCTAAAAGCTGGGTGAAGGGCAAAGAGTGTCTCCTAAGACTATTTCCAGGAGAAAGTGCCAGAGAACTTGTGAAACTTCCGTTTTAGCAAGCCCAAGAGGTGGGGATAAAGGCTGTGTGTGTTTGTGTCTTAAATGCACTAAGTGCTTCCTAGACATTAGCTCATGCAGCCGCACAGTTCCCTGGTGAGGCAGGTGAAAAGCTCTGATGCCTGCTTCCCACGTGTTGACCGTCAACAACAAGTGTACCTGTGCAGGACCTCAGAGAAAGTCCCAGTACTGCAGCAATTGTTTCCCTTGATGCACTGAGAGAACATTTTGAGGCTCACAGTAGGGACTTAATTCATACACTAAGATCTCACTGGCAAATATATGGATTAAGTCCCTACTGTGTGCTTCAAAGTGTTCTGAGGAAACTAGACAGAGTGGAAAAATGGGAGACACATCCCTTCCTCTTGAGGATTTAACACTTTTAGGTCAGGAAATAAAGCAATATATGTATGTAAAGCAATCAGAGAAGAAAACAGGGCGACATATCCTCACATGTGAGACTACAATTGCTGCTGATGTCCTCACGCCCCAGGCCTCAAGTCCACGCCTTGGCAGGAGGCTGCCGTGGTCCTTTTCCTTATGCCACAGATGCCCCACTTGGGATATGTGGGATCCTCTGTAGGACAGCTGCTGCAACTTTGTTGAAGCAGGCCTTCAGCGGTTTTCTTTTTGAGACTCTGGAGCAGCTCTCAAGACTTGATTGTCCTTGGAGTGCTCCAGCCCAAATGCCACAAGGACAAACACAAGTCCTGCAAATGGCTGATGGCCGCTGCGAGGGGCAGCAGGTGCCCCTGCGTGCCCTGGAGCGGGCCCTGACGGCATCGTGTGGGGAGGGCGCACTTTTCCATGAACTTGCGGGCCTCGGTTCTTCCATTAATGAGCCCGTGGGTCACAGGCAGGCGAGGCTGAAGCGCTCTCCCCGCCCTTGGCCTCCCACCTCAGTGTTGCGGAGAGGAGCCCGAGGGCCCGGCTGGGCGGGGAGAGGCGTTCCCCTTGTCTCTCTGTCAAAAACTAAAATAATAATAATAATAATGTTGATGATGAAAAGCCCATTATAGCTTGAGGGTGAAAATAACATTTTCATTCTAAAGTCCACATGAGGCATGGAGAGCTCTTGCGGTAGAAAAGATGAACTTGCACCTCGGGAAGGGCAAAGACTTTTTAATCAAAGCCTTTAAGAAGATGAAAACTAATCATAAGATGTTAAATATATGTATAGATAAGAAGAGGTTTTGGCTGCCATAACCAGAATCTGAAAATCAGAAAAGGGCCTTTAAGTTCTTCCATGGCAAGGGAAATATGTCCTCTTTTTTCTCACCCAGCAATTCAATTTACTCAGTACAGCGGATGCGAGGCAGGACTTAAAGAGAGTGGCCCGTCCGACAGCCTGGAGAACTGAGCGCCCTCGCTGGTCCCCTGTCCTCTCGATGGTTTGTTATGGACTGTCCTTGTTTCCTTAGTTTGATCCATGTTATACATGACTTTAAAAGAGATAATATTAAAGAGATAATAGAGAAATTCCACAATATATGAATGAGTAGGTATCATGGAAAGAAGACACAAGGGCTGAGAAGGGTGTGGGAGCCCCTTGTGCTGGCCCTCTAGAGGCCCCAGGGTTCCGATCTTCACTCTCAAGACCAGGCCAGGGTCGGCCTCACAGAGGCCCCTTGTGGATAGCGGGGTGCAGCACAAAAGAAGCGTGCAGAGAAGACAGGTGGAAACAACACGATGGGAGCGAGATCAAGGACTTTGGGCCAAGATTTGAATGCCGGTGATGTTTTGCATCTGCTACTACGTGAATACGGCAGCATGATTGTAGATTGCCAACACAGCTGACGTGTACTGTGAGCAAAGTACAGTGGGGAAACATGAATACCAGTAGCTACCATTGAGCATTTACTGTGCGCCGAGCACATACTAAGCACTTTCATAGCTTATGTCTAATTCTCTCAACACCCCTCAAGAGAGGCATTACGTAACCTTATCTTGCCCAGAGAGTCAGAACGGTTGACTAAGTTGATCTAAGTCATATAGTTAGGAAGAGCGGGACCTGGGATACACCTCAGATTGGCATAATTAAAAAGGCATTGCTCTTTGACTTACAGAATAATTTTCAACTCTTTTTGAATATAAGGAAGCCTTTCAATTATCCAAAAGAAACATTCCAGGAATTTTACAGAACAGAGGTTGTGCTTCCGTGCTTGCAGTCTACAAGCAATATCTGGTACGCACTTACATGCATAGCCCCTAGCAATCCC
>NW_007728784.1:190920-191740 GCF_000696425.1 Galeopterus variegatus | reverse complement strand
GTGCTTGCAGTCTACAAGCAATATCTGGTACGCACTTACATGCATAGCCCCTAGCAATCCCGCTATAGCATCAGAGGCTGCCATCTCCTGTCGCAAGAACTATCAAAACCATCCTTAGAAAAGTAAAGGTGAGTGATGGCCAAGGCTTTGCACGTTGTCACTCCCAGGACACTCCCCTGCAGAGAAGGGGAAGATGCCAACTAGCAAGCAGGCTATACGCTGCAGCAGCCCCCACAACCCTCTTGGCATTTCCTCCAGCTTGTTATCCTTTTGCAACATCTTCTTCCTTCAACATGTTGCCAGATGACTGCTTTTCTGCCATTTACTCCCCAGACTCCCTTGATTAAGGCAGCCACTATTGTTTAATCAGATTCCACCTGTAAGAAAATTGTGGGGTAATTCCCAGGCTCCTCATGTCCTGCTAGGAATGGCTTTCTGTATGGTTTGATGGACAGGCAATCACGTAAAATACCATGAGTTATCAGTGCATATAGGGAATATGCGAGGGTGCTTCAAAAAGTTCATGAAAAATGGAATTAAAAGATAATACAAATATTTCCATGACTTTTTGAAGATCTTTCGTGTGTGCGTGCATTACAAACATATATGTAATATATATCAATAGAACTAATTACTATAGCATAAAAATATAGAGATGTGCTAAGGGGATGGGACAAAATAGAGGAATGATAGCCATACAAAGTTATTTAAAGATGTTTTACTGATGGAAAGAAATGTGTTATAAGCAGATTTTTGAAAGGAGGAGAGAGGAGACGAAATGAGCACTTCCACAATGAGAAGCAATCATCAAATAGTAGTG
>NW_007728784.1:159210-190365 GCF_000696425.1 Galeopterus variegatus | reverse complement strand
GGAGGAGAGAGGAGACGAAATGAGCACTTCCACAATGAGAAGCAATCATCAAATAGTAGTGCATCAGGCAGAATATAGGGCATGAGTTTTGATATGTTTAAATTTAACTGGGGATAAATAAATAATCCATGTTAGAAGAAGAAAAAAAAAAACTAAAGCAAACAACGTAAGACTTCCTATAAAAGGCACTGCTGACTTTTGTGCTCTGCGTGACCTTTCTCTTTCCTACCACCTCCCAGGGGAAAGGATGACTCTGCAGAGGAAGAAAAACGACCCGGGGCAAACGCTGGGCAAACGGCAGAGCCGTTCTTTGGCTTCCTGTTCTGACTTCTTCTGAGCCCAGGTCACATTCAGAAGAGTCTGGTAGGAGACATATGCAGGATACATGTTTCTAACCCATGTTAGAAAGTTGTGAGTGTACCGACACCTACTTGACAAGGAGAGAGAGATGAACAGAAGAAATGGCATAATGTCTGCATGTGACTCTGTCTCTCTCTTGATCAAATCTGTCACCTCTGAAGAAGGGAGTGAAAACATGTAGCAACCAGCCTTTGGTGGAGAGCATGGTGCTGGCTGGCTTGGCTCTGTGTTCGGTGAGCAGCGTGTTTGTTCCCAATGCTGGGGCTCCAGCGAGGATATGGACCTTTGCAATTTTGGGATAGCTGTTCTCACTCTCCTGGAAAACTACTCATTTTTATGATCAGCAAATATACCTGAGGGCTCACAGAACTTTAAAACTTTTACCAAGAAGCCTCCCACTACTTTAGGAAGTTGCCTTTAATCTTCTGCTATCACCTATGCACAATCAGAAGCACTCAGAGATTATAGAGCCAAATCCTACAGGAAGCCATTAGTGCACTGGTGACCAGGATGGGGAGTTGTGGATGCCAGCATATTCAGAAACAGTTTTTATCTTCACAGTGCTTCTTACTACTTTCTCATCTCAGCAGCTAGATCTGGTGTGGGGAGGGAGGCTACCCAGGTTTTCTGAGTACCTCTCTGCATCAAACCGTGCCACATTCATGATCTCATTTAAGCCTTACCACGAGCCTTCAGGATAGATGGCATTCTTATTATTATTACTTTATCAGGGAGGAAACTACCTTCCCTGAAATCAAACAGCCAATAGGGGTTTGATTCAAGGGCAGATAGTCTGATCCACACCCCCAGACTCTTTCCCCCACAGCATGCTGTGAAGGCGAGAACACTGATCCCAGAAGAGAGTCAGCAGAAAGGCTTGTGAGATGCCTGGCAAAGGCACTTGGGGAAAAGGATGTCTGGGGAGTGCTGATGTGAGGAATCAAACCCTCAGCAGAGGCAGATCCAGGACTACAGAGGCAGAGCTGGCCTCTGAGTTGAAGATGTGGCCAGAGCAAAAGCCTGGCTCAGCAGTGTCCCAGGACCATTGTAATGCCCCGCGGGTCACACGGATGCCCTTATGCCCAGCACCCAGGCCCTTCTGCCTTCAGCAAGATAGTGAAGCAGGACAGTTAGGCCTCAGTGGTCCCTTGCCCGCACTACCCTCTCTTTCCCTACTGTCCCGCCCCCCACCATTGTTTTAAAGATACATTTCCAGAAAGATCTTCCTCTGTGATCTTTTCATCAACATTGTATTCTGTTAGAGGCGCTTGCTCTTTTTTTTGCTCTTCTCCTAACCTTGAAGCTTTTTTCATCCTCCTCACTATCCATCGCCCCTTCTGCATCTGTAATATTCCCCAACTTCTTGCTCTGGTTTCCTATCTACTCTTCTCTCCTGAGATAGAAAAGAGAACAAAAGAGTGGGAATGGAAGCCATCCTTTGCATCTCCCTGAATGATTCATTATTTGATTTCTTTTTTCATTTCATTCTTTGAATCAACGTCATAAGGTGTATGGTAACTAGATACCCCATTTGTGTCAAATGTTCTTTTGATATGTTGGCGCTGTCTAAATCAGCATTTTAGAGTCTCTTCGTTCCTCTTTCTCTATTTCACAAATCTGGTGGTTGGGTTTCCAGCTAAAGAGAGGAGGAGAAAGGAAAGGAGAGATTTGCAGGAAGGCCAGACACACAAGAGCAAGCCTTTATACATTCCCTGGGTTGTTCAGTTCTTTGTGTTCTTTTGGGAGAGGGGGAAATGGTCAGCAATTTGGTGTTTTGTGGGGTTGGGGCTCAGAAAGTGATACTCCAAAGCGAAGGTTTCCGAAGCTGCCTTGAAAGCAAAGTTTTCCACTGACCTTCTCCTGCCCTCCTGTCTCTCAGCCTCATTCTCCCCTGAGGCAAGCCATAGAATCTGGAATCCTTCTTCCCCAAGGCAGGTCATAGATATACTCTAATCTTCCCTCCCCTGCCCCCTTTCTGTCTAGGAGCTGGCCATAAAGAAATTCTCTGACTTACCTTGTCTGATTGTAGGTCATAAGACCCCCATTCCAGAAAGGGTCCCGCCCCATTCCCTGGAGGAATGAATGCTACACAGAGAGGCCAAGGAGCATCTGAACAGACAGGCCTTGCTGGGTTTCCCCACTCGCTCTCTTAGCATTAGAGCATACTTCTCCTGTCCGATCACATTTCTACAGGCTGTGCCTGCGTCATAGAACCTAAGCATAAATATGGACAATTTTCTCTATATCTTTGGATCTTAATTCTGGAGGCTACTGCGTCACATTAATGATATAATAAAATTTGTTATGCCTTTTCTTCATATTAATCTGTGTTTATCAGGTGACTCTTCAGAAAACCTTCAGGGGGTTGAAGGGGATGTCTTTCCTTGGCCCCTACAGCGTTCACACACACACACACACACACACACACAAACTCTCTCTCTCTCCAGGAATGTCAGAGTTGAAAAGTTGCAAAATCATGTAAACCAGACCATTCATTTTTAGAGATGCAGAAACTAAGGCCCAGAGAAGCAAAGTTAACTTGATAAGATCATAAAATCAGCCAATGTTAAACTGGGGCTAGAATCCAAGCATCCTGACACCCATTTTTCAGTGTTGCTTCTACCAACCTGTCTAAAGATTGAGCTCTGAATCTTTCTGACTTACCCTATAGTAATCGCTTTGGGTTCTATTATCCATGAACTTGTCTGAAGTCTTCTTGAAGCTATTTCTGCTTTCAGTGTCATGCTCCCAAGCAAGAGCCTGAAGCCCCTGGGATGGAGGAAGATAGAAATATGAAGGATTTATTTTTGTGTCCTCTCAGATCCCTGACCTCTTTCCTTCTGAGGGGGTCAGAGGCCTTACAACTTACGAGAGAGCTCTACCCGCAAAGGACTTTGTTTGGGGACAGGCTTCAGGGCCAGCCATTTCTTAGAATTTCCCAGGAAATGAACTGTCCTTCACACAGGTAGATGTTGGCAGCAGACACAGATGTAACAGGTACTCGAATCTGACCCTGATCATTGACACCCGTGCAGTCCTCAAGTCCTAACCCTTGATGAGCTTATAGTTGGCGAAGCGAGGCAGTGGGGGTCTCAGCAGGGGTCTCATCACCTCCTGGCAGACATGGAGCTGAACTGCCCAACCAGTCCCTGAATATTGTGCAAGCAGCCAGTGGAAGGAAACCAGCTGTTTCCTTCTCCAGGGCAAGATCATGAGAGAGTCAAGGATGCAGCCCAACAGCCCACATTCTCATGCAACCAGAACAAGTTCTGCCTGTGTTCTGGGAGAGGTTTTCCTGCTGTGGTCAGCTGTTCAGAAAGGAGAGATTTTTCAAACGTCTCTTGAAAATCAAATGTTGGGAAAGGTCTTCTTCTTAATGATCTCGGCCCCCCTCCTGTTAATTTCCCAGCAATGTGGCCTTTCATCTTACCTTGAGTTCAATATAAAAGGGCCTGGATCTGGTGGAGAAATAATAGGAGAAAGGAGATCGCCACAGGACTTGGGGCTGGATTTTTTTCATTTAAACTACGGAGATACTAGCTGCATAGGGGATTTGCATAATTAAAAGGGCCTATGGTTGCAAAAACTGAGGTAACTAGGGATGAGAAAGGTTACCTAAGGGGTGGGGGGTGGGGACAGAAAGGGCGGGGAGTGCTGCTGTAAAGAGGAATGACAGTTGGTGACATGGGGACATACACCCCTCTGTTCTTTCTCTTCTTAAGGAAATTATCATTTCAACTTTGCTCGTCTTCTCTGTGACCACTTAAAGGAAGGAAGGCTCCCAATCTGCATTTAAATGGAATGATTTCAGGAAGCAGGGAATAGAGGGAATAGAGTTTAGGCTTTTCACCCCACCCCCTTGAGGAGAAGGCCTTAGACGCATTAAAACTGACAGCCGCTCTTTGCAAATGCACAGGGCAACGCTCACCCATTTTGGTGGCTCTGACA
Organism: Galeopterus variegatus; assembly: GCF_000696425.1. NCBI lineage: Eukaryota > Metazoa > Chordata > Mammalia > Dermoptera > Cynocephalidae > Galeopterus > Galeopterus variegatus. The sequence goes on along the minus strand of NW_007728784.1, from coordinate 186,057 downwards.
GGACACAGGCCTCTGTTTACAGACAGGGAGAAGGCCCTTTGCTCAAAGGAAAGGATCAGATGCTGTCTGGAATTCTACCATTCAGTTTAATTGAACTCCACCCCATGTTCTTTTGATCTGTTTTTAAAATACAGATGTCCCAAGAGAAGAGGCAAAGCTCTAAGCTGTTAACAGTCGTTCGCATCTAGGTAAAACTGGGGGCTTTGAGAAGAAGTTTTCATTCTTTGAACAAATATTTAGAAAGCACGACTGCCAGGCGGGCTCTGTGCTAGTTGGGGGGAAGGCCGTGGTGAACGGGAGGGGTCGCTGCTCAGGGAAGGGGAGGTGCAGAGTGGAAAAAAAGAAATAAGAGCTCTATGAAAAAGTGGGGGAGCCAAAAAAGGGAGCTGGGGAGCATGGAGGATTCACTTTTATGACATTTCTCCATTTTTGCTGTGGGCAGGTCCTGTCTGATAAGTGGCTCCTGTTTGACTTCTGGGTCTATAAGGCACCTCTATCCTTACCTTTCTGTCACTGAAAGGAGAGCAAGGAAGAAGGAAAAGGAAACTTATACACCAGGATTTTTTTTTTCCCTAAGTCTCTGCACCCCCAGGGCTGCTTTGCTGCTAAAAGCAAGTCCCATCCTCCTATTAAAATCTCCCCTCCATTTTGCTTAGTCAGCATGAGAAGAACCGAGGAATGTGCCTTTTCATTAAGATTATTTCTATTTCTGACAGGGCCCCTGTGCTGACTGATGGTCCCCTCCCTCCCCACCTTGGTCATCCTAGTAATTACTAGCACTGGATACCCTGCATTGCTTGGGGGCCAGGGTGGTCCCCTAAACCTTTCCAAATGTCTGTTGGAGACAGGTGGGAATGCCTTGTGGGGGACGGTCAGTGGGGTCGTGGGGGAAGGCATAGACTGGCCTCATTAGGTTGGGGGGGTCACATCTTACAGGATTACAGGATCTTAACATGAGAAAAGACTGGTTGTCAGGAGCCAGTAGAGTGTTGGTGACAGGAGTCCATTAGGGATGACCCAGGGAGGTTGCATCCTTTCCCGTGACTGCCTGGTGAGGCATGGCAAGAACTGAGGATTTGCCAGGTAGATTAGTAGAATTTCAGGGGGAGTGAGGGGTGACAGTCTGTCACAAAGATCAGCAGCTAGGCTGACACCCAGGAAACACTGATGGGACCTGCGCGCAGGCGGGAAAATCCTTATCATGATTATCTGCATTTTGTAGTTGAGGCAGGTAAGATACCAAGGCCCCTCAGAAGTAGAAGGAGGTGCTAGGACCCTGGGCCCCTGTCCCCTCAAGCTGGGATTCTACTAAGCCCTGGTCCTCTCTAGGTAGGGCTTAGATGACCAAGAGGGGGCACAGAACAGAGATGCTGCACCTGCGGAAAAGCCACTCTCAGTTTTGGGAGAGGAAGAGGCTGACAGGGGTCCCTTTCCGGCGCTGCTCTCAGTTCCTGCTCTCCCTCAGCGGCCAAGGGCAGGTCAAGGTTCTGCCGGGAGTGCAGATCTGGACAGGGGCAGGGGAGCCACTCAAGAGTCAGACATAATGGAGCTTCTGAAGCAGCTTTGCTCGGAGGGCCAAAAAATAAAAAAGTTTTGCAGAGGTGCTTGTCCTACCAGTCATCTCTATCTTGAGACAGTTGTCAGAAGTCTACAGCTGCCAGGCCCACTCGGTTATTTATCCATTCAGTGGCATTGAGCACAGCTGGGCTGACCATGTGGGTCCACTGGGAGATGCAGAGATAAACAGAATGAGGATCCTGCCCCCCAGGAGCTCCCCACCTAACGAGGGCCAGGACCTCACCGCCTCCTCCCTCGCCCCCTGCAGCCAGCCTTTATGGACAAGCTGCAATCACTGTCCTCTTGCTTCACAAATATTACATCCTAACTCAGAGCACACCCAAGAGGCAGTAACGAAGTGGCCCAAGGTCACGCTGTAAGATCTGAAGCAGGTTCTCTGCTGGCAGAGCTCTTGTTCTCAGCCACTGCACTCGACACAGACGACCAGACCATGACGCGGAGGGTGCACTGAGCGCCCAGAGCGCAGCTCAGGTCAAAGAAAGGAGCCGTCACTTCGGCAGCCACAGTCTATGCCAGACTTTTGAGACCTGCTCCCGGATGCTCCACCAGAAAAAACCGGCAGCTTTCCCAGGCCAGCTTACAGACAGGAACAAAAAGATGTTCTGGTTCCTGAGCCCAAGAACAGGAAATATTTCTCACTCCCTGGCTTTCTGGAAAGCGCAGGCTCTCTGCCTCCTACAGCTGAGATAAACATTTAAAATTAGAGAAAAATCTAGTCAGGTATTCTACCCCTAGCCCCCAGGTAACAGGGAAAGAAACTGAGATTCAGATCAGCATACCAAGGGCCACAGTCAGAGGAAAAGCAGGAAGTTCAGCCCTGGTCCCCTGTGTCCCAGCCCTCCGCTATTCCCCAAATGGAGCTTCCCAGACATGTACAAAGTCTGCCTTCTTCAGGGAGAAGAGTAACTAGCTTTACCATGCACTGTCTGTTAGGTCAAACTGGGATAAATAGAGAAGCACTGATTTGGGGGTCTTAGCTTCTGTCAATCTTCTTTCCCAAGCCTGATATTCGCTGCACACCAGATGGTGAAAACTCCCATTTAAAGGAAATCTCTCTCGAGTGATTAGCTCTCTGCTTTATCCTAACCAGCAGACTTTATTGAACACACCCTGCTAGGCTAAAGGTCTCTGGAGAATTGATTGTGTGATCCTGGCTCTCCTATTCCAGGGGCCAAGCCTCTGGGAATACCTGGACTGGAGTTCATCTAGATGGTCTGGTTTCCACACTGGCTTTTCTCAGCCCCATCAGTAGAGGTGCAGCGATGAACAAGTTGGACATATTCTGAGATTAGCCAGATCTGGCAATCAGGCATGTGCATGTGACACTAACTCCCTGCCACCACAGGTTTTACAAATGAGGACCCAAGGCCATGCTGAGTCTTGAAGAGGATATGTTACCTAGGGTCATCTCCTCTGTGTGACAGGTCATGGAATCTGCAGGAGCCATGGAAGAGATGGCTGCAGTGGAGATAACATCTCCACCCTGACATCTCCACCCTGAAGAACAGGGCAGGATTTACAGGCCCGGCCCAGGGGCTGGCACCTGACTCAGCAGCAGCCCTTGGCTTCACTGAACCCTGTGAAATTCAGTCATTCCCAAGGAGGCCCTTTGCCTAGGAAGGAGGAGATTCAGGCTCTGGTTAGGCTAGGATTAAATTGCTGATTTCAACAAATGAAAACTAATGACCACAGCTGGGCTCCCATTTGTTGGGGGTGCCTGCAGAGGTTACTCAGCCTCCGCATCGAGGGGGGCTTGAACAGGATGAGGCTTTGGATAAGCTTCTCCAAAAGGGTGATGCCATTTGGATACTTTAGGGCAACTCGGCCTTGCCTCTTGGACTCTGACATTTCAAAGGGTGAGTTTCTTGCTGGGGCTTATTTTTTTTCTGAGGTGGCTCAGAGGGGAGACAAGGGGGTAAGTTCCAGGAACTCTTACCCTAGGGCCATCCTGCAGGCTTTCACACAGGTAGCAAATCACTTAACCCTGGCCACGTGCATGGGCATCACCTTTCTGAGTTTTCATTTTTGCAAAGCTGGAGACATCATCACCTCCATTCAGCTGCCCCTGCATTCTGCAAGGGTTTGTTCAGCCTTTGCTTATTTCCACTCAGGGCAAGGAGGAAGATGGCTGCTCTCCATAGGGGCAGTATACATTTTTGTCTTCAAGTATCTCCATCTAAAATGCAAATACAACTTAGACCAATGCTTAATCAGGCAGCACATTAGCCTGGCTTAATAGCAATCAACTGAGACAAAAAAATGAGGCTTAGCATCCGCAGTAATGATATTATCTATTATCTGTTGAATAATTACTATATACCAGGCTCTATGCTAAGCTCTCTACAAACAATATCTTTCTTTCTTTCTTTCTTTCTTTTTTTCTTTTTAATCCTCACACAGCTCTGAGGCAGGCATTCCATTTCACATTCAGAAAGGATCAGCCACATATCCAGAGTTACACACCAAATAACTGCAGGGTCAGGGGTCCAGCCCAGATAGTGGGACCCACTCACCCTTTGCTGCAGGTGTTTAGGGTTGCAGAGAAAGTTGGTGGAAAGGGAACACAGAGGTGGGAAGGAACAAAAGAAAGCTTGATGTGTTTGAACAATTAACATCCTTAGAGTCACACAGACCCTGATCCAAATCTCAGCATGGACAAAAGCTCCCCTGCTTTGTGGGATGGTGGGCAACTCACTTGTCTCTCTGCTTGTCAGTTTCCTTATCTTAGTTCATGGCTTCCACTCACCTGTTTTCTGGTCTCTGCTTGGGGGTTGCTTCCTCTTGGAAGCCTCCTTGACCTTTCACCCACACCTTTTTACTCTCTCCTGAAAAGGTCCTAGCACATATCTCACTGGCCTTTAGCATCCACTCAACTGTGCTCTTTCCAGGCAGGAAATGTTTCCTTTCCACTGTTATAGATTCTGGACCTCACAAACATTGAGTGCATGAATGAATGAATGAATGAACCTACAATGAGGACTGAAATAACATGGAACTCAGAAGACATTCAAGAGATTAACTGCATCCACCCCCTTGGCAAGGAGTCAGCCTCTACAGTAAGGCTCAGAAGCACTGCTGAGTGCTCTCATAAGGTCAGATAACAGCCGTCTGGGACAAAAAGACTTTTTAACATATTTTCCCAGTGTTGGTCACTGGTTTTGGCTCTAGGACAGAATTGTCCAGCAGTGATGTGGTGCTCAAAATGTTGAGCTTCTAAAGGCAGTCAGTGTCTTCTCCACCTGTGCATTTACCCATCACACGGTGACTGTTGAGTTGACCTGAGGAGGTGGCATTCCTCGTGGGTAAGTGCAGGTGTTCACTGGGATGCTGACCTCATTCTGAGCCAGTGCTGTGCTGAAGCCATGGCAGCAAAGGTGAGTGGCCACAGCTTTTCTGTGACAGGAATAACCACAGTCCAGCCAGGTAGTCAAGGGCAGGTGAGTTTGTGGGAAGGATGTGATCCACAGAGCCATCAGGCTCAGGCCCTGACAGTTTCTCAAAATGAAGAACCTACAAACAGCATCTCAGGAAGGTATGGGGAATGTGGGTGGGGACAGAGGGCCAGGATAGAGACATGCACTGTTACCACTGTCCTATGCAGGAGTCTATGTCACTTCCATGTAGACAGAGTGTGATGGTTATATTATGTGTCAACTATTTTTTAGTGCCAACTCTACCAGTTAAAATTTATTCAGCCTAACCTTTGTGCCTTGCACTATGGTGGGTGGCTCAAAAACTTTCCAGCTCCAGGCCCCACATCAATGCTATGAAGCAAATATTATGTTATTCTTTTTCACAGATGGAGATCTTGAGATTGAGCAGGAATAATTAAGAGGGTCACTCAGTAGGTAAGGAATGAATGCATAATGATGATAAAATGAATTCAGGACCAGCGCCAAGCAATGGCAGATCTCTCTCCACTCCTGGCTTCTCTCTTAGCTTTCTTTTTTTTACCCCCAACTTCATTGAGGTAAGATTGAAAAATTAAAATTTAATATATTCAAGTTGTACAACATGATGATTTGATATACAGAAACACTGTGTAACAATTACCACCAGCTAACCCATCCATCACCACACAGTTACCCGTGTGTGTGTGTGTGTGTGTGTGTGTGTGTGTGTGTGTGTGTGGTGAGGACACTTAAGATGTGCTCTTTAAACAAATTTCAAATAAACAATATACTGTTATTAATTATAGTCACCATGTTGTACATTAGATCCCCAGAATTTATTCATCTCATAATTGAAATTTTGTATCTTTGACCTACTTTTTTGCCCATTCCCCCAAGCCCAGCCCCTGGTAACTACTCTTCCAATCTCTGCTTCTATGGCTTTGGTTTTTTTAGATTCCTATGTGTCAACTTGATGAGGCTAAGGGATGCCCAGATAGTTGGTATAACATTATTTCTGGGTGTATCTGTGAGGGTGTTTCCAGAAGAGATTAGTATTTGAATAAGGAGACTATGTAAGAAGATCTGCCCTCACCAGTATGGTAGGGCATCAGTAAATTTGTTGAGAGTCTGAATAGAACAAAAAAACAGAGGAAGGGCAAATTTGCTCTTTCTGCTTGAGCTAGGACATCCATCTCATTCTGCCCTTGGACATGGTATTCCCGGTTCTCAGGCCTTCACTCTTGGACTGAATTACACCACCAGCTTTCCTGGGCCTCCAGTTTGCACACAGCAGATTGTGGAACTTCTCAGCCTCCATAATCATGTGAGCCAATTCCTCATAATAAATCTCATTCTATACATCTTTCTTTATCAATATATCTTACTGGTTCTGTTTCTCTGGAGAACCCTAATACACAGAACAACCACTTAAGGACCAATCCCTCCTCTCCAACTTCTTTTCCTCCCCAAATTTCTCCTCCTATCCCCCCAACTAGTTCACCTCCACATCATTTACATCCCTTAGCTGCTCCACAAAGCAATATGTGTTAGTAATACTAATAAAACTAATGTAGTATAGATTGCTGTGTGTCACCACTGATCTGAGCTCTCACCATAATCCTGGTAAGTGGGTGATTACTCTCCCCATTTTATAGATGAGGAAATTGAGGCTTGGAGAGGTTAAGTAACTTGCCTGAGGTCTCACAAGTGAGGAAACCTGGAATCCAACCAGGCAGTCTGGCTTAAAATTCTTTGGTCCTGGGAGATAGAGAAGAGGGCAAGGAAGGGGAAAGGGGATGTTTTGTAACAGGAAAATGAGAATGTCCTCAGATGGGCAGCATAGGCCCCCTTGAAAAGTGCTCTTTATTTAAAAGTGCACCTCTCATTTAAATGCATCTGTTTCTCCTCCCTGTTATGCTAGTTAGAGAGCAGGACATCTCTCCACCTGGAAGGCACTGGAAGGTATACTCTGTCCTCCAGGTAAACGTCAAAACTGTTCCCTCAGCTGGTGATACAATTTAGATGTGTTATCCTCCCAGAACTCAAGTGGAAATCTGATCCCCAATGTGGCAGTGTTGGAAGCTGTTTGTGTCACAGAGTGGATCCCTCATGAATGGGTTAATGCTCTCCAGGGTGGGCGGGGAGTGAGATCTCGCTCTATTAGTTCCTGCAAGAGCTGGCTGTTTAAAAGACCCTGGCACCTCCTCTCTCTCTCTCTTGCTTCCTCGTGCCATGTGATATGCTTGTACCCATTGGCTGCTGCCACTTTCTGCCATGAGTAGAAGCAGCTTGAGTCCTGTGCCAGATGCAGCTGTCCCAGAATCGTGAGCCAAATAAACTTCCGTTCTTTATAAATTACCCAGTCTCAGGTATTCTGTTATAGCAGCACAAAAATGGGCTAATACTCCTGGCAAGACCAGTGGATAGAGATGACCATCTGCCAGTATATGCATGGGTTCTGCAAAGTATGCTGCAAGTGAGCTCAGACATTGAGCCTCCCAACATCCACCTTTCTCCTCTTGGCACACACACACACACACACACACACACACACACACACACCTTTACCTTAGGCCTGCCACAAATATCAGCTGCTTGCCCTCACCAGGGAATGGTGCGGGTCACCCTGTGCCACAGGGACAACCCTCCTTCCTCACCTGCATTGGCTTTTGACAGGCAGGCAGATATTTTCGAATCACTTTTGTTTTTTTACTGAACAAAGAAAAAGAAATGTTTTTGTCATTGTTCGCTGTGTTGTTCCTTCCTCCTATTAGCTCTGCTAAGATGCACCCAAAGAAAAGAAAATACGATTGCATACAATTAGCAATGGAAATTATTAATAGGAGCAAGAGATTCAATCCATTCTACAAGTAATTCTGTAATGATTTCAGTAATTGATAGTAATTAAACACTAATTAATTCATCTCCTAAGCAATGTATTTACTTTATTTATGGGTATTCACTTTAATTACACTTGTTTGCATTCCTCGGGTTAAGTAATACAAATTTGCTCCTTTTTCTGAAAATATTTATTTGGGCTTCTTTAAGTCATTTGAAAACATGTGGGAACAAAGAGCAATTGCTCTGAATTGCAGCTCAGCTCACGGATTTCCACTCTGCAACATGGAGTGAAAGGGAGGTGCGGTTTTCTTGCCTTCCCGGGACTGGAAGTGAAGCATGAGGGCCACCGGTCTGGCCACTCTGCCACCGCTCAGTTATCCATCAGCTGCCATGCAGCCTGGCTTCAGACACTGCCCCTGAAGGGCATTCTCCCCGATATCCCACCTCTCGGCAGCTCCAACTCTTAGAAATTCTTCCTTAGAGTGAGCCTAAATCTGTTCCTTTGAGATTATCTTCTTCCCTGCCCGTCCCCACCCCCCAACTGCCCTACCCACGGGGCCACAGACAGTAAGTCCAACCTCTTGCCCTGTCCAGCCTGTTCGATACTTCACAATAAACATGGTGGCACCAGACACTCCAGTTTATTCAACCATCCTCCTGGACAATATTTTCATGTCCCTTCAGCATCCTGCATGCTGAAGGAAATCAAGCCTATTTTCATCTCCCCTAAAAGATGTGAATGGTCTGACTATCCCAGCGAGAAATGGAAATGACCTCTCTCTGTCAAGATTCTTTACTTCTATTAATCAGTGCCTTAACTTGGGTTGGCTACACAACAATAATGACTTATTTTGAGTTGTCGGCCCCTGCTGTGAGCTCCGGGCAGTGTGCTGAGTATTTCTAAGACTCTTATGAATAATGGTTACGTCAAAAGGATGAAAGAGACTCCAGGTGGTGAAAAAGGTTGGGAAATTCCAGCCCTGGCATCAGCTCTGCAGAAAGATAAGTTTCTCAGTTTGGTTCATTATGTCCCCTTTAAAATAATAAAATAAAATATTTAATTAACAGATAGGGATTGAATATATTAAAGGTGATAATTTAGTATGTGTGTATATTATGTAGTGATTAAGACAATCAAATTAACTGACACATCCATTACCGCCCGCACTGTACATTAGGTTCCCCAGGACCTGTTCATCTCATAACTGAAAGTTTGTACCCTTTGATCAATATCTACCCAACTCCCTCATGCACCAGCCCCTGGCAATGACCTTCTACTCTCTGCTTCTATGAGTCTCACTTTTTCAGATTCCACATCTAAGTGAGATCATGTAGTATTTGTCTTTTTGTGTCTGGCTTATCTCACCTAGTATAATGTCCTCTAGGTTTGTCAATGATGTCCCAAATGGCAGGATTTCCTTCGTTTTAAGTCTGAATAATATCCCATTGTATATATGTGCCACAGTTTTTTTTATCATTCATTTGTTGATGGACACTTAGGATGTGTCCATATCTTGGCTATTGTGAATAATGCTCCAATAAACATAAGAATGCACATATCTCTTTGACATACTGATTTTGTTTCCCTTGTATGTATAACCAGAAGAGGGATTGATGACTCATAGGATAGTGCTATTTTTAATTTTTTGAGGAATGTCATACTGTTTCCCGTGACGGCTGTATCAATTTATGCTCCTTTGAACAGTGCTCCAAGGTTCCCTTTTCTCCACACCCTCACCAACACATGTCTCTGGTCTTCTTGATAATAGCCATTCTAACAGGTGTAAGGTGATCTCTCGTTGTGGTTTTGATTTGCATTTCCTTGATGATAAGTGATATTGAGAACCTTTTCATATTTTACCTCAGACTTCCCAGGAGCAAAATTGGTCAGGGGTCTACGACAGACACGAAACATGCAACGTGAGATGAAAAATAGGCCTGTAATCATGATGAATTATTTTAGTAGCAATGTTGTCCTTTACATCTCATTGTTCCAGACCCCAACCCTCCCCTTCGTCCTGGGAAGAGGAGAACAAGGTAAGAGAGCAGTGGTTGAAGCAAGAAGGAACAGGAGAGTTGGGGTGGGCCTGTCTTCTGGGAAGTCCTGAGATGGATGCCTGTGAGAAGTACACTCAGTGCTAGAAGACGATCTCGTATATACTGAACACCTATACTTCAGGGCCTCCCGTAATGCCAAGGTCAGATATGTCATTTTCTTTCACTGTGGAGCAGTGGAAGGGCTGATGTGTCTGGACAGAGACAGAATGAGAAGTTGAGGCTCTGCAGCAGGCTCGTTGCTCATTCATTGGCCTTTGTAGCCACCAGGACCCAGCACCTGAGGCTGGAGCCTCACCAGAGAAGGAAGTGGAAGGGCAGGGAAAGGGGGACCAGAGGCTTCAGCCCTGAGCCATCGGCAGGGAAAGTGCTGACTCGGCCCTCACCTCCGGGTAAGGAGTGTCTGTGGAAGCTGCTACCAAGGCCTGACTTCTGGCAATTCACCTTTCCAAAGAAGGCAGGAGGTAGTGGTAACAGCCACACAACCAAATTATTATAGAATCATAATTGGAGTTTGAGCTGCTAAGAGTTATGCTGGACAGCAGGGTGGGCCATAGTCATGGAAGAAAGCTCCGTTCTATTCCTAGAGAAACACATGGCACTTGCCAGAGGACACCTGGATACTCAGCAGAGAAGGACGGCAGGAATGACCACCATTCTTGTAATGGGGGTGGAGCCTCTTCTCCACTGGGAAGGTAACCCCCCGACTTCCAGTTCCCCTATTACTGTTTGTTTCCTTAGGAACTCCTTTCGTTTTATTAAATAACTCCTGCCTGGCTGTCTTTTGAAACTGCAAAAGGATGAATTTCTCACTATGTAGAAGTAAATGTAAGAGTAATACAAATATGTGTGCATTTTAGTGAAGATGTGTGTGTGTCTGTGTGCGTGTACACACCAACAAGAGACACACAGTGTGTGTGGTTTGGTTTCATCAGCATGCAGTGCTGGATTTGCATCTGCTAATCAGTTCAGGATCCAGAAAAGAAAGTCGCTTCCTATAGAAGAATTCCATTACTAGTCAGCCGGCTGTGAAATACTTCACCTGTTTCATAACTTATAAAGGTTTCTTTTCATCCCCTACACACACACACACACACACACACACACACACACACACACACACACACACACACACACACACACACACACACACACACACACACCATGTGACCCTAGCAAGCCACAAGGGAAATCAGTTAAGAATTCATGATAAAGTCCCTGAAGGGGGAGAAAATCAAGGTTCTTTGAATTTAGCTTTTGTATGAACTGAAATGAGATTTCAGGAACAGAATCTTTAACATGTTGTTTTGTAATTAAGGAAGGAAGGAAGTCAGGCAGGGAGGAGGGAAAGGGAGAAGTCTTGCAGATGCAGAGGAGTGTGAGTTTAGTAGACAGCTGCAAAATACAAAATAATTATGGGAAAAAGTGCACGTGAGCAATACATAGGCCAAATCATCTCACCCTCTTTCTATCTCTCCTCATCTTTGGGGGAGTGGTATTTAAGTCCTGACATCCCCCGAACCATTCCTCACTGGGATTTGGCTCTGAGTGTGTCACATTAACTAAACTTTAACAACATGAGAATCTGAAGGAGAAATGAGATCAGATGGAATGTAATGGAGGAAAAACGACGGGACGTTATTGAAAATTAAGTCCATTATCCTATTTGTTGCTAATGATGGTCTTTTGGCTTGGTTTCTTGTCTCAAAATAGATCCTCTCCACATTCAACGAGTTGTGTATTTTACTAAATTTAGGTAAGGAGATTCCTAACCCAGAAAAATAAGTGGAGCACAGCCTCCCCCATTTAAAGGGAATAATCCAAACTGGCAATGGAGTGCCATCCCTGCCATTCAGTATATGTGCTGGGACAAGTTAAATATTCTGACCAGCTTCCTGTTCAAAGTGAATTTCATAATCAAGAGCCTAATTATTGAAAGGCTCCCATGGACGCAAGAGAGTACTGGGGCAAAGCAAGTGACCTGATAATTCCACACCTGATGAAAGACAGGGAGCCTAAAATGAAGCAAGATCAGCTGAGTGCACTGCAGAGAATCGAATCAGGTGCACAGCCCAAGTAGAGGGTTTGAGGAATCAGCATAGCAACCGATACTCAGTTGGATAGACATCTGTTCTGACATATGATTCTGCCTATTGCTGTCTCCCCATTAACAACTTCATCCCGTTTCTTTCCTACTCCCAACTTATATAGTTTCTTCCCCTCCAAACACTCGGATGTGCATCCACAGGAACATGCATGCTTGTACCCATGTGAGTTTGCCACCTTCACACACAAAACCAGCTGTTCATTCATCCTCTTCTCCCTCATTCCTGAGACACTACCTCTCTCCTGTTTTCTTCCAACTATGTGGAATCGAATGTACCAGTAACCTGGATGTGTGTGCACTTTAATCTAAATTGCATGTGTGTGTGCGCATGCCACAGAGTTGTGTTTCTGCCTCCTTGTTCTCTTTCCTCTCGTCCCTCTTCCTAACATAGATACTTATCTCCACCAGCACTTTAATCCTTTCTCCATGTGTTCTCCCACAACAATGCATTCACTTATAGGCTTCAACTATCCCCTCTATAAATATGACTGTCAGATTTAGCCTCGGTCCTGAAATCACTCCCAAGTGCAACTTCCAAATGTCCACCAGCTTGCTGACCTCCTCAGCTAGATGATCCCACCAATACTCAGTACATCCCAAATTAACTCACCTTTCATCCTACGCCCATCAGAAATGAGCTTTCTGGCTGTACTCCCTATGTCTGTTATGAGCCTCTGTTACCTCAGGCCCCAAACCCTCCTCGTCACCCGTCCTCGTCCTGCTGCGGCAGATTCATTTTTGAGCATTGTCAATGTTGGTGCCATGATATTTCCTCTACCCACCCCTGCCACCACACTAATTCATACACTCGTTATCCGTCTTCAGGATTACTGCAGTAGCCTCTGCACTGCTTTTGATGCCTCAGTCTTCACATCTCTAATCCATCTTACAAATCCCTACCAGAGCAATCTTCCTAAAGCACTGCTCTGATCATACTTATCTGTCTCAAAAATTTCATGACTCTGATTGACTAGGTCCAAAATTTAAACTCCTTACCCCATATCTAGAGTACCCCACAATCTAACATAAACTGATGCCATCTCCCACTGGATCCCTTCATCTACCCTGGGTGTTTTCGGCTGGACTGAACTGCTGGCTATTCACTGTACACCAGCATTTCTAGCTCTGTGCCTCTGTTCCCGGGGCTCACTCGGCCTGGAATCGAGCGCTCATTTCCACAAGTGCAGACCAACCCCTTGTCAAATGCCATCTCCTCCTAGAAGTCGTCCCTGCTTTCTGGCTGAAAGCAATGTTATATTCCTCAGATCTCATTTGACCTGTTTCTTTCATGACCCTTGTCACTTTCAAAGTTGCATGAAAGTAGCATGGTAGTATCTCATCTCCTTTAGAAAACTATAAAAGCCTTTGAAAGAAAAACCTGTATCTTTATGTCTCACGCAACATTTAGCCTAGTGCCTTCCGTACATTAAGTGCTTAATACGTACTGAACCAGCGAGTACATATTAATGAGTGCATGCATGTACTCACACACCTGCATGAGTGCTCCTACCTGCTTACTAAACAAGCAGCCATTCATGGCAACAAAAATATGAATCAATCACTGCATAAACCAGTCAGTTAACCACACATTTACAAGGTGCTCATGGTGAGAGCTGTGCATTTATAATTGAATGTCCATGTGCTCTTCTGCTGAAAAAGACAGAAAAACTAACGCTTTGAACAAATGGGCAATGACTCTCGCTCTCTGTGAACAAGTCATCCTAGCAGGCACCTGTATGAAAGAAACTAGAAACATGGGTGTTGCTCTGAAAATGCCAGACCAAATGAAAGAGCTACTGGGACTGGAAGAAATCCATATGCATTGTATAGATAGGACGGCAAGGGGCAGGTCCAATCCAGGCTGCCACTGACGGGGTAAAGAACCCCAACTCAAGAACGTACTTAGAGGGAAGAGAACTAAACTGCAGACAATCCCAAAATGGCTCTATAAGAAAAACAGCCTCCCAAATATACAGCAAACAACACTGACATGGCTGACATGTAGAGGGGTGTGTGTGTGTGTGCGCGCGTGTGTGTGCGCGCGTGTGCATGGGGTGGACAGGGATATGAGAATGAATAAATGAATGAATTCAGGGCACCCTGATAAATTCCCCCAGGGATAAAATCCAAAGCATCTGCTTCTAAGAGATAAACAGAAAGCTCTGCTCCTCAGAGGCATGGCCAGTGGCTGAACACGGTGCTAATCTCCTCTGCACCAGGTCCCAGGCACCACTGCAAATGTGTGTCAAGAAAAAAAAAATGGAGGCAAAGAGGAGAGAATCTCACTAAAGGCAATAATGTGAATTCAAATACTGTTTTCAGTTTGGATGAAAGCAACCAAAATTGATGTTGTTTCAAAGAGGGTATAGGAGCCAGAGCAGAGAAATAGATTAATTTGGCTGGATAGATGAAGAGGACTCTCTGGATAACGGGGTGGGGCCGGGCCAGCTGCCAACGAGCATGAAAATGCCATGCATTTCCCAAGCACTGTGTGCTCCTCGGAGCGCTTTCCCATTTATTGTGTCGTTTGATCTTCCAAGCACCACAGTGAGTAAGCGGCACAGGGGCTATTATTCCCCATCCACAAATGTTAGCTGGGGGCCAAGAGACCCCCCAGACTGGAATCCATCTCCTTTAGGACCAATCCAGGGCTTTAGGCCAATGCTTCCCAGGCTTTAATGTACACATTACCTGGAGAACATATTGAAATTCAGATTCAAAATCTGCATGTGCAGGGTGGGGCCTGAGATTCCGCATTTTAACAAGCTCTCAGGTGAAATCTCTGCTGACATTACTGGTTTGGGATCATACAGCTTTAGACATCATATCTGTGGGTGCCGGGTTTAAAAGACTTGTGTCCATAAAAGTCAGATTATAACTTTTCATTTGGCAGGATGTTGTTTAAACTACTAAGATACTAGGCCAGATGTCACAAACAGATCCTAGTTAGGGCTGAATGGCCTTTAGCTCCCAGACACACAATCAGCTGCCTTCTCAGGCCTTGCTCAGAGACCCTGGACAGGTCCCAGCCCTTCTCTAGATCTGCTTCTCCATCTATGCAAAATCAATGCACATCCTCACCCAGATTCCAGCTATTCCCCAACTGAAGGAGCCCAGGGGAGACTCCTTGTATGGATTTATTTGGCTATGGGGAAGCACTCTAAAGGTCCTGGAACACCGAGACTTCAAAGGGAGCTCATTTACACCATCATATAATGAAACATGAATCCTTGCTTTCCTTAAAGAATCTCAACACACTTCATCACCATCTTCATCCCCCTCCTGGGGTAGGAGCACAGGCAAGCATCATTACTCCAGTCTTTCCTGAGGATGAAGAAATATTCAGGGAGAGAAGAGCATCTTACCCAGCACCCAGAGCAAGGTAGAGTCCAGCCCCAGTGTCCTGGTTTCTGACTCCACGCTTAGCATTCAGAGTGTAGAGAAAAGGCCAGACCCCTCATCCATCCTCCCCAACCAAGCATAACACCTGCATTGCATCACTTAAAGCATATTTTTAAATCCTTTTCAGCTTCAAAAATGCCTTTCTATTACTATAAACATTCATGGGAGGACTATTAAAACTTTGAACTCTAATCATTTAACAACATGGAGTGAATTTATATATTAGATTGCTTGTGACAACCAACTGACACAAAGGCACTACTAGAATGAGGTGGGGGGGGCACAAGGGTAAAAGAAGACCCCTAATGCAGCAGTGAGAAGTCCCCAAAGCCTACCGTTGCCTGCTTCCCAGCTTTGCCAAAAGCCAGGCCTGTTTCCATGTTTCCACCCATACAACCCAGGGCCACCCTGAGTCCCTGGACTGACCTCAGAACTCACGTGGCCTCCAAAGACTCCCTGGCCAGACACAGTCCTTCCTCCTCCAGCCCCACCCTTGCTTGGGCTGAGCTCTGATCTTTCAGGCTGTGGGGCAGCCTCCGTGCTGTGTCAGAGAGACTTAGGGTCAGTGACTCAGTTCAGTGATTTTGCAGCAGCTGCGCACTGAGTGGGCTCCCCTCTCGCAGCCCATTCTCGGTGGGCTCTCTGAGAACACGACAAAGAATGAGAATTTCAATATCCTGATTCCCCACTCCAGGGCCTGCTGCCTCAGCCTCAGAGCCAGCCCCAAACGCCCTTCAGAGACTGCAAACCTCCAGGAAAAATTAAATCCTCACCAAACACCCTTTAATTTTATCCACTTGCTTTAGTGAAGGTTCCGGTATTAATGACCTCGGAGGCTTTCTGTCTGACAGTTCTGCTGGTAACTAAACCCTGTGCTATTCCCCCTCCCCCCCCAGCCTGAAATCTCAAGCATCGCCTCTAATCTTATCTTCTATTTCTGGGCTATATTGCATTAGCACCTTTTTATTTCTCCTGGCATATTTGACAGTGAGTTCAGGCTAGTGAGAATCATCTCTTTGTGCTGGCAAGTGGGGACTGCATTGGTTGTTTTAGAATAATGATTTATAGTTAAAATTGCCCCCAGGATGTCATAATTACATGGTTGCAGGTTTCTTCTTTGACAAGTTGGAGAGGCGGAGCTCAAGTGGCCTGCACAGGGGAAGTTGCTTGGGGTGGAGGAGAGAGGAGGATAAACAAATGTGTACTCAGAGCCCCCCAGGAATCATGAGGACCAGGAACAGAGAGGCCAAAGCTATGACATGCTGTGATCAGACAGGAAAGAGCTGTCAACACCCCCCCCCCGTCCCTTCCCCACCCCCCCATACGCACGCACGCGCACACACACACGCACATATGAGACTCCTGCTCATCCAGGGTGGAAATGGGAAAGCCACAGCACTAGCCTCACCAACGGTGGCATGATATTTCAGGATCCCCCGAAATCCCCATTACCGTGAATATCACACCCTATGGGATTCACAACAGTATCTGAAATTCACAAATGAAACTCCCCTTTGGCCTAACTCATTAAACAAAAGGTCTCTGCTGAAAGGCAAGTGTTATTTGGGCGGGGTCCCATCATTAACATTAGTAATACGGCTAGGTTGATTTCTGAGTGCTTTTTCATAGTTTTGTTACACTGGCTTTTATTGAAATAAACACTCTCTTCTGTGAACCGTATTGTAGAAAACCATGGGTATGTGGTACTGCAGATGGAATTCTGGCCACTCTGCCCCCAACCCCGACCCCACCGCCAGATGCTTCCAATGAGGAAGGGGGCCGGGTTGTTGGTTTGACAGCCATTGCTTGTCTACACTCCTAGCAGGGGCCTGAAGGGGTGAGCTATGGAATTAATGAGTTTCCATATCCAGAGATGAGGAGAAAGGGGAAAGGTTTAAAACGTGGATTCCTGCCAAGGTAGGGGGTTTTAGGGGATAGGCCCTCCCACCTGGCAGGGTGATGAGGGTACCAGACCAAGAGGGAAATGATGTAAGACCAGAAAAGGAGCAGAAACAAGGCCAGGATGAGATAAGTACACCCTAGGAAGGGGCAAGTCACACCAAGGGGCCAATACAACGGAGTGCGATGGAACACGGGCTTTGCCGCCAGACCTGCGATCTGACCCCAGCTTCATCACCATGACCTGTGTGTCCTTGGGCAGATCACTTCCCATCTCTGTGACTCGATTTTCTCATTTCTAAAATGGGAACAAGAACATTTCCTAACGTAAAGCTTCCGTGAAAACCAAGTATGTTAGCACAGGTGAACTGCTGAGAACACTGTGTGCCCTTAATAAGCAAGTGCTATTAATATTATTATTTTTGGGTAGCTACTGTGGTTAGAACTGCTCCTCCCAGCTCCGCCAATTGCTGCTATATTGCTCTTCTAGTTTGGAAGTTTCCAAAATGCTGCATTCAGTCCCCAGGGAAAAGGGTCAGGGAAATATTCCAGGGGAGGTGTAGAAGCTGAATTTGTTAAGTCCCAAGAAGTCACAGTGAGGTGTGAGTGGGTGAGCCTGGGTGGGGCCCCAGCTGGTTTGCTTGTCCGGAAGGTGAGCAGGAGTCCAGTGGGCCACTAAGAAGTTGGGGGTGGGGGTTTGGAAAAGACAATTTTTTAACACAAGTTCTAACCTATGTAATTACTGCCGCTGGGCCAAGGGAAGAGGAGCCTGTAGACCGTCTTCTCTTTTTGTTTTCCTTTGCATCAGAGAGATCTTGAGACCTCCCCAAGGTTTTGAAACAAAATTACATTTTTTCCTGCAGCAGGGCAGACTCAGTCTGCAGAAATGAGGTTGCGCCTGAGCCTCCCCAGATTGCCAACTGAAGCTCCAGCAGAAGCAAGTGTGCGACGGGCCATTTTTGCAAATGACACTAATTAATATGGGGATTACTGGGAACACAAATCTACTTCAGCTCCTTGATTAAAGCCTCTATGCTCCCCCAGCGACCCCCATATGTGCACATGGGCTTTGACAACCACGTGTGCTAGGGCAGCTGTCTGATGGAAGAGGCACCTTGTAGGGCCCCCAGTCCCATCCCAGGTCTGTCACTCAGCTAGTCTGTCACCTGGGGGCCTGACTTGGGCTTCACCTGTTCTCATCACAGAGTGTGCAATTGTGATCAGGCACTGAGGAGGGAGGCAAAGAGGTGCTGTAATCTCGTGCAAGGGCCCAGAAAACACAAATCTGAAGCCAGCTTTATTTTCTACTGGTCAGTCGACCTAGCCTTAATGTTCTCAACTGTTGTAACAACAGTGATACTTCCCCCACATCTTACAAGCATGTAATGGGGAAGAACTATGGTAAGAGATGCTAAAGAGCCTTTAAACCCCAAAGCACTACACAGATGTGATTATTCGGATAGTGCTCAGAGCCGGAGGAGGAGGGCAAAACTGACCAAGCAAAGCCAGGTGCCAATGCAAGCCTTGGTCGAGCAGGAGGGGGAGGGTCCCTGTCTAAAGTGGAGGTCTGGTTCACACAGGATTTCCCTAGTGACAGCTGTAGACATGTGGCCAGACCAGGCCCGCTCAGCCCTTCTCTCTGACAATGAGGATGCTGTTCCTATGGAGACCCTCTGAAGCCTTGCCCCTCCCCCATGCCACCCTGAGGACCCCGTCCACAGCGAGCTCTTCCTCCTTCCGCTCAGTGGTCCGGGAAGTCACTCAGGTGCCATGTCCTTGGCACATCTGGGCCAATGTACCGTCAGTTTTCTTTCTTAAGTGCAGATGTCTTTTTACCTCCCGTGCAGTTAGATCTTTGCGACTCTCTCTGCCGCGGGCACACTTCCTTACGTCTGAGTGCCCTCGTGGCTCCAAGCTGGTGCCCTGAGGCATAGAGTAGGCTGGAATGCTGACGTGACATGACTGCTTGAGCTGTCTTCTCCCTCCTTCTCTCAATACCTGGCTAGGTGAGAACCCCCTCGCATCTTCACGTTCTATGACCCACTTCTCTCTGACTCCCTGCCTACAGAACCTTGCTGAGACCCTAACCCCATCCCCCTACCACGATGCCTCTGCTCCAACACAACAGCCAGGCTGGGGGCAGGGGAGACGAGGGCCCCACACAGGTGTACAGGTTCTCTTCTCCTGAAGCGAAGTGACACCTCTTCCAACCATCCACACCCATCAGAGAAAGAACCAGGACAAAGCTTTGCGGTGTAGACATATGAAGCTGTCATAAAAAGATGCGTGCTTGAGTCAGCAGAACTGGGCTATCGTTCTCTTCAGCATTAGCAATCATTCTCTTTATTTCTTTGGGTCTGAACTTCCTCATCTGTAAAATGCCTGGACAAGGAGCCCTGCCGTCCCTCCCTGTAAGACTCCATAGCCCACCAAGGAAGATGGGGGGGCAGCCAGGAATTATACAAAAGGGGTTTAATCCCAGAGCCTGTGCCCGCACATTAGGGCTGCAGTTCAGCAGAGTTCTCTATCAATCCCTTTCCTAACCGCGGGCAAGAAGGGCTCGGGCAGTGGCATAGGTATGACTATAGCTGAGCAACTGGATCTGAATCCCAGAGCCATGGTACTGGAAAAGGGGCTGCCCTGCCCTAGTGTGTGGAGGGACCATACCAACCCATCACCACTCATTGGTTTACACACATGCTCTTCCTTGTTTCTCAGTTACACCTCCATAACACAATATTTGAAAAAATACGGTTTATAAAGCCATGCTAAGAGAACATCTGCTTATCTCTCACCATTTTAGCAATATCATTTTGCTGTTTATATGCAGGCCAGCAAAGAAAGGGGATTATGCGGAAAGCTTTGTCTACACCCTGTTCTCTTTCTTTTTTATGGCTCCAAAAGAAATTACATGTTACTCTGAAAAAAAAAAAAGGAGGGTTAAGCCCTTTCAGGGTTGGCAGCTGGTGTTGTAATTCTGGCTTTCTGCCTCATTCAACCTGTGTAATTTGGGACAGGTGATAGTTGCCCTGGTCCTCAGTTTACTCATTTGTATGACAGATGACATTTATACCTGTCATATATGATCATGGGGAAGATAAAGTGATACACTTGGCTGCTGGCTTATTGTAAGTGCTCAGTAAATGTCATTTTGCGATAAAAGTAGGAGCCAGAATTGCATGTGGAAGTCAGACCAGGACCACATTAAGTTTTACCCTGCTTCTGAGTTCCAGCCTGTTTTTGTAAAGTTTTTTTTAGATTACTTTGTTTTAAACAGAAGACAACTTAGAAATTACCCTTCAGGATCCAAAATTATGAGGGGGTGACGTATTAGGGTCCAATGGTAGTTAGGCTGGCTCTAAATCCTATGTCCCAGGGCTTCTTTAGGTTCCTTTTCCCCTATTACAAGTGCTTGCTTATTTTTTTTTTTTTAAGTAGAATCTTACACCCTGCCTCTCCCTGGCTTTCTCTATCATTCTGCCTCCCAGGCACCAGCTCCAGGTTGTGACCCCCTATTCCAACAGAATACAGTCTGCTTTCTTGGCACCTTAAAGCTGTGTCATGCCACTCTCTTGAGATGGCAATTTCTTTTCTGTTGTTCTGTTGAATACGTTTTTAAAGAAGATTCCCTTGGCTGCTGCCGCCTCACTTTTCTTTGTGGTTAGACCAGAATCTTGCACGTACTTACAAGTCAATTTTCCTTTAATGATGATTTTACCTGCTCTGAATCTTATCAGAAGGAGGGTTCACGCACACAGGGTCTCGGCTTGAAGCTGTCAGTGGGCCACAACAGCTGGTCTATAGGCAGTTGCACCTGTTTTGAATGTCATCAATGTAATGTTAATATGCAAAGCGATTTGTGATGCAGGAAACTGGAACCAACAGTGAAAGAAACTGTGTTTGGACTTATAAATCATTTCTCCATCAGCTTCTGAGCTTTCTTTAGGATTCAGCTGAGGAGGTGCTGTGGACAGTGGGACCCTACAACATCCCTTTTACTGACTTCTGTTCTCTGAGAGAAGGGCCCAGAGGGACATTGTTAAATCTGGAGGAACCAACAGTGAAAGAAACTGTGTTTGGACTTATAAATCATTTCTCCATCAGCTTCTGAGATTTCTTTGGGATTCAGCTGAGGAGGTGCTGTGGACAGTGGGACCCTACATCATCCCTTTTACTGACTTCTGTTCTCTGAGAGAAGGGCCCAGAGGGACATTGTTAAATCTGGGCAAGAAGGAATTAGAGGTGCTTAAAGTGGAATAGAGGCCATAGGTAGAAAGAAAGAGGGAGAGAGGACATATTTTAAGCAAAAGGCCCTTAAGAAACTTGCTTAGATCTGCTTCTATAGAAATGTCTTTGCAGAGGTTTGAATGGAAAGTTCTGGAAGGGCTGCTCTATATCTTACCAAGAAGATGGGCTCCATTAGGGCTCACTAGAAATTAAAGTCTCTAATCCTCACCTCATGCAACCTTCCACTTCAAACAGAGTTGCTCTTGTGGTTTTGAATGATCTTACTTCCAATTAGCAAAACAGGAGGGATCAAAGTTCAGGGTTCAGAAGGTTATGGTAATAGCCTGGCTAGTCCAGAAGCTGACTCCTGAAATGCAGTTGGCTGACTCCTCAGTTGGCACATCTGTAAAACGGACCCAACCTATTTAATGAAATGCTGAGCCTGAAG
The DNA here is from genome assembly GCF_000696425.1 of Galeopterus variegatus. Classification (NCBI taxonomy): domain Eukaryota; kingdom Metazoa; phylum Chordata; class Mammalia; order Dermoptera; family Cynocephalidae; genus Galeopterus; species Galeopterus variegatus. Next base: position 164,108 of record NW_007728784.1, on the reverse strand, counting down.
AGTTTCTCTCTAATGAGAGCTTTGCTATTTATTAGGGCTGATCTCACTTCCTTTCTTTCTCTCAGGAAGATGTGGCTGGATACAGCATAAAACAGTACACTACCATGGGACATAGTCTAAAGACAACCACCCTTTGATGTCACTGACACTGCAAGCTCACCACAATTCAAAAGAGGATTAGGATGAGGCTGGAGCACTTTAGGGCAAGGCATGGAGTTCACACTGGGTTTGGCAGTGCTGATAACTCAGAATTTTCCAGAAAGTTGGCAGAGAAGATTTGGATTTGGGATGATAGAGGATAACAAGCTGGGAGGGTGGGGGTTGGTTCAAGAAGAGAGGCTACTTTATATCTAAGCTGCCCCTATGGCAAGACTTGGAGTAAACTTTGCTGCAGAGCATCAGCTTCCTGGGATAGACAAGGCTGGGCATCTGCTGCATGCAAGACACCAGTCAACATAAAGAGCTAAATAATAGCACACAGTGGCATACTCCAAATGTAAGATGTCCATGCCTCAAATGCTGTGGGATTTGAAGGGAAGGAAAACCTATCACAGTGTGGGGCAAAGAGGAGGTGGGATGTAATGTGGAACACGAGGAACAGGAGTGGAAGTTGATAAGAAAGAGCATCACACCCTAGGGAGACTTGGAGGAGGCCATGTCCTTGAGTACACAGCATAGCACGGGGAGAGCTGGAGACCTCGGGTTTGGGGAGTAACAGGGGTAGGTTACCAAAGTGTAACGGAGCCGCCAGGGAACACAGAACCAGAAGCCCAACACCATTGGCTTCATTCTGTGTGGGATGCAGGGAGTGGAGTGGGGAGGGAGGGAACCCACTCACAGATTTACCACCAGGACTTGCAGGGTCTGTTCTCACAGCTGCAAATAATCTATTTTGATCAACACTAGAGGGGGTTAGCTGCCAGCATGTGAGCCCGCAGGTGTCTGGGGTAGGGCAGCCCCAGCGCTGCACACTCCCAAGCTGACTCACGCCTGCGTCTGGTGACAGCTGAGTCTCCTTCGTCCTAAGAACAACAATCAGAATCATTCAGAAAGTCAGTGTGTGAAGCTCCTACTCCCATTCCTGGTGTCATTGTTTTCAAGACTGTAATAGAACTCTTGTCTCTTTGGATTTCCTGGGAGTAAAATACAGTTGTTTACCTATTGAGTTTATTAAAAATGCACCCATTACCTGAATGCCTCTAGGCAACAGCACGAAAGTATCTTTTTTGAACGATGAGAATTCAATTAAGCAAAGACTCAGATGCACCCCAGCAAGTAGGCCAGCGGGGCTGTCCCCTGTGAGATGGAGGAGGGCCCAGATGGAGATGCCCTCACCTGCCGGTCAGGGCGTTCAGTCTCCCTAAGCTGGGAGGGGAAGAACTATGAAGGGGTAAGTGTCCACCACGCAGTTTCTCACCTTCCTGCTCTGTGCCATTCTAGCCTGGGGCACTCAGACTGGGCTTAGTGTCTGTGATGAGGCCAGGAAGGGGATGGGAGGGATACACAGTGTAAGGTGGAAGCATTCAGCAAGGGTGTTTGGAAAACACTGTTAATTAGCTGCTTTGTATATTATTTTGGCTTCATGCTCATCCACAATCTGAAACAGTTTTGTGGTTAGTCTGTGACCATTCCTGCAGAAATCTTGTGAGGTAGGGAGTAATCTTTCTAAAACTCAAATCTGACAATGTCACTCCTTATTAAGAATCTCCAGGAGTCCCCGAAGCTTTAGGGTCCACATCCCACCTTAAGATGGTAATATGTGGCCCTTTATGATAACTCTTCCCACACTCCACCCCACTCCCACTCCAGTCACACGCAACTATTTGTAGGTCCTCAAACTGTGTTGAACTAGTCTGTACCTGCAGGTCTTTGAAACTGTGTCTTCCCTCTGGAATATCTGGAATATCAGTATCATACCTTCTGCAGCTGCACAATTCCTCTTCATCCTCCAAGTAGTAGAGGTGTTACCTACTCCTGGGAGACTTCCTGGGTCTTCCATGCCAGGACAAGTGCTCCTTCCTGAATCCTAAAGAGCCTGATTACACTGTATTAGAACCCTTCACAGGCACATCTGTCTCTCTGGCCACAATGTGAGTTGCACAAGCAGAGGAGTCTCCATGCCTCGCAGGAGAGCATCGAAGCTAAGCCTCCAAGACCTGGCTCTAAAGCTTGAGTTCATGAAACCTCACACCCTCCTCGTCTGTGAAATGGAGATTATAATAGTACCTGTCTCATTTTTTTAAAAAAATTGAGGATGAAGTAAGACACTACATACAACCTAGCATAGTGTCTTGTGCCTAGTACATGACCATTGTTGACAAGACAAAGGGAACCAGGGACATAGCATATATCGTTGATAGCATATATCTTTTCCAAAGAAGAGACTGAGCTCAGAAAAGTGAACTTCCTTGTCCAGAGTTGCACAGCAGGTAGGGAAGTGGCCGAACTGGAATATAAACCTATGCTTAGCTGGCTCCACAGCCCCCCTGGTCTTCTGTGCCATGAAGGAGTCTGCACACCAGAGACGCCACTCCCCAGCCGATCTCTGCCCAGATGACAAAAACAAGGCAAAGTGATTCCCTCTACAGGTTCTTCTGGCCAAAAAATTCAGAGAACCTTCTTCACCTTGATCATCTAGGGCAGTGATTCAAAAATGTTTGTTAATTGCTATAGACATATTTGTTTATATCTGGAAAACAGAATAGTTTACTGGAATGAGCAATGGACTGGCGGTCAGCTACTACTCAAATAAATGGCATTATTGAATCAATTCCTTTCTGACCCTTCCTTTTCCCCACTATAAAATAAAGATCTGGGGATAAATTATCTCCATGGTCTCATTCATCTTGAAACTTCTGTGCTTCATCTGTGAAATAAATAGGTAATGCATCCCAGAGCCAAAATTGGTCTTGATTTCCCACTCTTCTTGATAACACAGCTCTGTTTCCCTGCTTGGGTTCAAATAATTGAGAAACATGAGTCCATTGCTGCTGTCCCCCAAGGTGAGATCATGGTGGTGAAGTGAGCCATAGGGAGAAAACATTCATGCCAACTGCAGGTGGTTCAAGCCCCCCCAAGGTCCACTGGTCTCCTGAGGAGAAGGAAGCAAGTGGGAGACCCAGAGCCTATGCCCTCTCTCAGCACCTGCTCAGAGGCCAGCCCATCTCTGCCCCTCAAGTCCAGTGAGGGTCTTGTCCTGGAGGAGGAAACACTTAACAGGACTGACATTCTCCCATCAGCTTTACTGCAAGAGAATGATTCAGCGGCAGACCCAGCAATTGCTACTAAGAGACCATGTTCTGCTGGGGATAGCAGCTGTGTTTGCGTTATCTGTCTAGGGTGACCTGCCTTCCCCAGGGGCTCTCACACACGCGCTCATCCCCAAGGCTCAGCTCAGAGAGGGCTTCGCTTTCAAGGAAAGGAACGTGTTTATCACTGATGTGATCATGCAACAGGGAGCCTGAGACTTGCCTGGCTCGGCTACAGCTGCATAGACGGCTGTCATAAACTTTTCTCTCTCTGGACCGGCTCACCAAGAGCTATTAGATAACCTTCCCTATTTATCCCCTAGTTAGAGTCAGGGATCAATCACAAAGATATCTTCTTCACCACAGGCTGCTCTTCATTTACCCAGGAGAAAGGCCCTGATGGCAGGCACCATCTCTGCAGCTGGGCTCAGACGATGCTCAGCCTGCTTCCCTCACCATCATCTCACTGGCATTTATTCACAGTAGTAACTACGCACAGGGATGTTATAGAGATTAAATGAATTAAGGCCTGCAAAGCGCCTAAAACATTGTCTGGCACACAGTAAGCTGTACATGAGTATTAATTATTATTTTCATTTATTCAATCCAATGAATATTTAGGGAACACCTACTAAATGCCAGAAACTGTACCGGGCACTGAAGATAATGTGGATAATGAAGACCGGCCTCCTCCCTGCCCTCGAGGAGCTTAGACTCTTTGGGAAGAATCCTTGGGCATTCTTAGGGATCTTCCCCAGAGCACAGAAACCTGCTCCATGAGGTGGGAAGAGCAGCTGCTCAAATCCCCACCTTCCAAGGCAGAAGGCAAGAAGCCTGGCTCAAACTGGCTGCTGCCTGAGAGGCAGAGAAGGGCACCCTTGGGCTCCAAGCCTCCCCTTGTGCTCTCCAAGGCACCAGATGTCAAAGCTGGTGAAGGCCGTCCCATTGTGTTTCAACCCCATATTTCTCTACCTAAAAACTACCTTTCATCAAGGCCGCCAGATTCCATTTCCTAGCACAGCCATTCCAGTTACAATTAACCCCTGTCCCAGCCCCCTCAGCAAAATTGTCCTTTGTCCATAAAAAAAAATTTGCCGCCAGATTCCATTTCCTAGCACAGCCATTCCAGTTACAATTAACCCCTGTCCCAGCCCCTTCAGCAAAATTGTCCTTTGTCCATAAAAAAAAAAATTAAAAAAAAAAAATCCCACTAAGAAAATGATCCCATGGCCACCCTCAATCACAGCATTTTGGGTACCTCATAAACCTTATTGTTAGGTGATGACTTGATGTTAAAGGGCCAGTCTTCTTACTGCAGCTAAAACATCTCAACCTGGTCTCCCTTCCATCAGACACAGAGAAGAGCCTCTCTGCATCGTCCAGTGAATAACCCCGGCAGGGAGCCCACTCTCTGAAATGCAAGCACTTATGGCCTCAAGAAAGGCTAGGATTCCTCATAGGAATCGATTTTAATTGACTCATCATTCAACAAATATTGAGTACATAGTATATGCTAGGCACCGGGGGAGGAAAACAAAAGAAACATCTCTGTTCAAGGAGCTCACGATCCTGTAGGGAAGACAAATGCAGATAATTTACAGTACAGTTGGATGAGTTTGATAATAGAAATATGCATCCAGTGGCTCTTTA
>NW_007728784.1:145757-158390 GCF_000696425.1 Galeopterus variegatus | reverse complement strand
CTCTCTCATACACACACATGCACATGCACATGCACAGAAAATCTTCTAAGCCATATTGGAACCTCATTTCCTATTTTTAGTGGATAATCTGACTTAGACATCTCATTTCCCATAGTATTCCCATAGTATCCTGCATGTATCCATGTAAGTGCACATCAATCTAGTATAATTATTGATTTGGTTGTTTGCTTCCTTTTTTAGACTGTAAATTCCTTGAAGTCAGGCATGCCTTTCTCTCTTTTTTTTTTTTAACCCCAAATAACTATCATGGTGCCTAGAATACAGTAAGTGTTCAATGAATATTTATGGTAAAAAGGAAGGAAGGAAAGGTAGAAGGAAGGAAGGGAGGAAGGGAAGAGAGGAGGGAGGGAGGGCAGTATCTGCCACTGACCAGAGAGTAATTTAGATGGAAATTGTTCCTCATAAAACCCACATACTCTTCAGCCAGGCAAAGGAAACACAGCAGGATCTGTGGCATACTGGCATCTTTGGAATTACTGAGTTAACCAATCGCTTGCTATATGTCAAATATCCTCATTTTATAGAGCAAAAACTAAGGAATATTGGTAAAATAAATGGCTTTGTATTCTGAGTAGACAAAGAGCTCTTTTCCTGCTAGCCTGTTGCTTTAACTCTTGGACCCAGCACTTCCCAAGGACAGTTCCATTGGCTCTCATATGCTCTATTTCTTCAAACAAAAGTGGGCAGAACCCGTGGAAATTGTGTATTCATTTATTTAATAACATCTCTTTCCACAAATTCTGTGCCAGGTACTCTACCAGGCACTGGGGACATAGAGCCCTGTCCTCTAAGAGCTCATAGTTTTAGAACAGAAATCTCACCACCATCTTCATGCATCCTACAATGCAAGCCATCAGTAGTGGTAGTATCTTTGTGCTTAACTCGCCAATAAAGCTTTTAAACCTACTTAAGGACCAAGGAGAGAGAAAGAATAAACTCCTGAAATTGAATTAGCCTGTGACTTTAGCCTACTAATTGGAGTGACCTTGGTGGTAAAAAAGTTATGCATAGAAAATAAATGTGAAATATGTCAACAAAATTTTCCTGCATTGTATTTGACAATTGCTTTATCTATGATAAATGACTTATCAGAGAATATCTCCAGATTTATCAGAAGCTACCTATAGNGATAATTTACAGTACAGTTGGATGAGTTTGATAATAGAAATATGCATCCAGTGGCTCTTTACTGCAGGAGAATTTGTTCAAAATGTTGTTCCATTGCTGACAGGCTCTTCATCATCAGCGACTGCTGCTCCCTCTTCTCATCTGTTCTCTGGCAGTTCCCTGGATGTGGCACATTGGTCCATTCCTTCACCTACCATGCCCTTCCTTCCCCTGTCTGTCCACACAGCAGACTTCGATCCGTCCTGTAAAACCCTTTCAGGCTGTCTCAACCAATTTCAGCATCCCGTCTATACTACTTCCCTGCTTTTTTATATTTCTGTTTTTGCACATATTGTTCTGTAGTCTAATGAATCCTTCGCATATCATATCCTTTACTATATCATTTTTAGGGCCTAATACAGTGCCTAACCTATACTAGATATTCTTAAATGTTCATTTAACTGAGCTGTAAGGTACAATAGTAATACTACTATGATCACCACCAATAACTACTCTTTTTGAGATTTTTTTATGAGCTAGGTATTGTAAGTGCTTTACATACATTTACTCAATTTTTCCTCGAAACAACTTTGAAAGCAGGAAGTATCTAGATGGCTTCTCTAGTCATCTCAGAGAGCACCTTACACAAAGAATGTATTGTACGAGTTACTACTTTCCTCCATCTCTCTCTGCCTTTCTCCATCTCTCTCATACACACACATGCACATGCACATGCACAGAAAATCTTCTAAGCCATATTGGAANTTTATCTATGATAAATGACTTATCAGAGAATATCTCCAGATTTATCAGAAGCTACCTATAGACTAAAGCCAGGCAACCTGCAGTCCCTCCTACCCATATTTTGCTATCTGACTTGCAGCCAACCTCCTGCAGATCTCATGGCAGAAGATAGTGGCCACAAGACAAAACTCATCTTTCTCCTAAGACACAGAAGGAAGGGTGTGTTGTGCTCAGAACTCCTCGGCGAATGAGATGACTCATCCTCATCTTCTACACTGATAGGTACAATGTGATAATACATCTATCTCATCCCAGTTTCCAACTTCTACTCAAGACAATTGTTCAGGGTCAGGTTAGTCACTGAAGGGTCATCCACTAACTCTCAGCTGGTGACAGTTTTACAGGATGAGCCAGATTCCCATGTAAGCTGAGGAGAAGGAAACCCAGAGCCTGCTGCTTCCCTCGTTCTTCACCCTGTGACTTCTCAGACACCTGTGGCTGCAAGGACCCAGGCGAGTGTCAGGCTGTCACACTGCACCTTGCTGCCCAAAGCGCCCCCAACCCCCAGGGCTCTTCAGACAGCAGGAAGGTGATTACAACCTGTAATTTCTCATCTCAGTTAGCAGGTGACAGGCTCCCATAACGTGGCATCCATATGGTGTCACCCCTTCTGTTGAGCACAATTTTAGGGCAAGATTCATGCTGCTTCTCTCTGTGCTCAAAATAGATGCCCAAAATTGGGATAGAATTTACATAAGTTGGCTGAAGAGACTGTGTTCAATTAAAAAGCTTTTGTTGCCAAGGAATTTTTTTAGTGGATACATATGCTCCTTTATTGCAATCCTATGGGAGGAGAGTTCGCTTCTGTCTCTCTCCTCTTCCTTTCTTCCTCTCTCCTTCTCCCCTTAATAAATAAGGAGGTTGGCGGATATCTGCCCCCAAGGCTGAGTGAGCAGCAAATGAAGCAGCAACCCACATGGAAATGACAGGGAACTGGCCCTGAGAAGTAGGGACCAGGGGGCCCTCTTGCCCAGCCCCGGGCTGGGCGAGTGAAAGCTTTTCTCTGTGGATTCTGGGCTCTGCCCCAGAAAGAATGGGTCGTCCCACTTTGCAGTCACCATAAATTCAATGAGATGTGTTTCCATTTACACTGACACTGAAGCATGTGTTTAAAAATATAAAATGTGTTTTTTCAATCATGAAATAATACTGTTCTTGGGCAAAAATTTTGAAAACAGAAAAGTATAGAGGAAGGAAAAATTCATTGGTAACTTTACCATTCAGAGAACTCTTAACATCTCAAAGTATTTCCTTCCAGCCTTTACGGTAACTGTGTACATTCACACAAATGTGGGATCGTAACATATAAATACTTTTGTAACTCTTGGCATTTTTGTTTAACGTTTTATCATACTTTTCTGAGCATTTTTCTATATCAAGTACATTTCAGGAACATTGCTTTTAATGGCTGTACTATAAGGTATTTAGCTATTTCTTTATCATGGGTATTTATGTTACTTCTGATTTTGTTGCTATCCCTATATAACTACTGCTGAGATTAACAGCCTTGACTCCTTGTATGCACCTCAGATTACTTCTTTAGGATAAATTTGCATGGGTTGTGATTTGAGGTGTGTATTCCATGGTGAAGACTAGTTGCACTGAGCTTTTTACATCCTCCAGGATTGGTTCCTCTTATGGTTAATGCGTGCATGTTTTTTACAATGCCTGATTAGCACCAAAAATGAAGTCACTGTAAAAGAATGTAATTTAGTCATTGAGTATTTTCTTATGGAAAGCTAAATAACCCTGTATTGGACAGCTGTTGTTTTTGTCTGCTCAGCATCCATTCTCCTGTTTTCTGTGTCTCCACTCTCCATTCTTGTGGTTCAAGTGGGGGCTAATATCTCATCACCTTTAGAGTTGGGAGAGGCCAATCAGACCCCAGGAAAGAGCGGACCTTGAATTGTTGTCAGGATTAATAGAAAAGGAGCTCTCTGTTTCTTCTGAGCTGGCTGAGCAGGTGGAACAGAAGCCCAGCAATGCTAAGAACCCCAGTCCCCACATGGGAAGAGTTCACCAAGAATCAAGTCAACATGGAAAAAAGCAGAGCTAAGAGAGGAAGATGGATAGATTCCTGCCAACATTTATAAACTCTGGTCTACCTGGGCCTGAAGCTAGCACAACTACCCCCACAGATTTTGCAGTTATGTAAGCCATGAAAACCCCTTTATCACTTAAAATGATTTGAATTAGGTCTCCACTGGGTACAACCTGCAACGTCCTGCTAACAGATCGGCTTCAAGGATCAGAGCCTTGAGCTCATTGTACCTGTGTTCTCCGCATATAAGCTGCTGATAAACTATATGATTATCTAACACCTTGTGTGAATGGGGTTCTCTGTTAAAACCTGCTGGTGAAACTCCAGTAACACCAGCTCCAGGCTTCTAGAAGTTTAGCATCTGGTAAGGCAAATAGGAAAGAGCACAGAAAACAAACTGTGGGACAGAACACAGGACCATCAGCAAGGGACACTCAGTGTTTCAGAGGATGGGCAGGTCATGTCTGACTGAAAGGAACAGAAATCATTTCGTTACAGTGGTATTTAATTTAAGCCTTGAAATGCTGGTAGAATTTTCATGAGTGGAGGTGGAGAATGAGGGAATAGCATGCCAGCTGAAAACGGCAGGAGCAAAACGGCGGAAGCTGGAAAGCACTGGTGGTAGAACAGTGGTGAACGTGGAGACCCTAAGGGGATCTTTGCATCTCCCTTGCAAAGTGTCAATAAGCCATTTCCTGTAGTGTTATAACCGTGGGACTGTAATTGTCCTGAGTTACATCTTGCAATGACATATTCCCATTATTTTCTCACCTACTGAACTGAAGGCTCCTTGAGGCTAGGAAAAGCCTTTAGTCTATACCCCAAGCTCTTTGTGTATTATTCTGTATTCTGTAGATGTTCCCAAAAGACTCATTGGCCAAGAAGTAGCTTAAAGCTAATTTTGATGTTTGACTGAACATAATCTAACAGACGTTGAGAGATAACATCCTCACCTAGTGTCAGTACCTTTTCTTGAAACTAGGGCGAGCAAGTGATTTAGTTGTTTTAAACCACTAAATGCTCTGTAGCTCTGATAACTGGCTGTCTTTTGTTTTCCAAGATGATGTTCCTGACACACCATGCAAGACCTATGAGCCGTCCTGCTTGTAAATAAGAACTCAATATCTGTTTGGCTAATTGGATTAACAAGCTGTGAGCTTTGCTTTGTGCTTAGTCCCTCGGGCTAGACACACTCTTTGTCCAACCCCTCTGATGACCTTATCAGATGTTCCTAGTTTAGCTATTCCAAAATCTGATTAGGTGCAAAGCTGAATGGTGGGTTTTCTGGAATTGGTGGGTTTTTGGTGGAATTCTCTAGTCCAGGGTTTCCCAAATGTTTCTGATCATGAGAATCACATGAGGTGCTTGCTAAATATACAGGTTACTGAGGGATTGGGACCCAGATATCACAGTTCTTAACAAGTACCTGAGGTGATGCACTGGGGAAGTTTAGGAAACCCTGCAACTCACCAGAGCTATCCTGACCATAAACAACTAGTTAACTTGCAGAAAAGTAGTTTCATAAAGTGGAAAGACTACTGTGAAGGGAATTAGGTACATTGGACTCAGGTCCTGGTTCTAACACTTGCCGGCTGGGTGACTTTGAACAGATTACATAACTTCCTTGAACTTGCACTTCTGCCTCTGTGCAATAAGGGAGACCCTGCTGGCCTCTTTCCCTCTGAGGAATCTAATTAGATGGTACATGGAAAAGTGTATCATCTATGGGAGACATTTTCAGTCTGCTGGCTGCAAGAAAAGCCATACATGATCTATTCGATGGAGGAGATTAGCCTTGCCACCGTGCCAGCAATCTGTAAACATGAGCTCCACAAACCACTCATCAGATGCTTGTCTTACTTTGTGCCAATGCAAGAAATCTGGAAGGTCATCTCAATACATAACAATTAGCACTTATTGAGTACTTGCTCTATATGAGGCATAATTCTAGGTAAATTATTCAGATTAATCAATCCAGTTCTCACAACAGCTCTATGAAATAAGAACTATTTTTATTGCCATTTTGTAGTGGGGGAAACTGAGATATAACTAAGGTTTAATTAAATAACCTGCCTGGGATACAACTGAGGTACAGGTAAAGAACCTGTGGAAGAACCCAGACCATCTGGCACCACAGTCCCTATTTCTGTCCCACTAAATCACATGATTTCTCAAGACGATGGGTAGTCCCCACAATGACAGGCAGAACATCCAGGGCCTTCAGCCATATATCCATTACCCATCTAAAAAATGCAAAAGGTGGTGGTTTCCTACAGACCACTAGTTGATGCCCATTTGCCTTCTGTGGAGTTCAGCCCAACCCCAAATGCCTCTTAATAGTTATTCCAGAATATTAGAGGTTTATGGAATGTTAAAATCATTTAGTCTATGGGGTCTCACATTAGAGGCCCATATACCAAATATGCCCACTCAAACTGACAGAGCCCTTGCTTGTGGAATGAGAATGCCTGCCTTAGGAAGGGCACACACCACGCACTTGGCATTGTCTACCCCTGGCCGTTTCACAGCTGTGCTACCTGCCTAGCTCCTAAAGACACTTGAGTCTACTCCTTTAATCCAATCCCACCCCCCTAAAAGAAAACAAAGAGCCCAGACAAATGAAATGGATCTCCCAAGTTCAAAGTAAATTAATGGCAGGGGCTGAAATAGATCCCAGTCTCCCAACTCCCAGATCAGTGCTCTTCTAAACCACAGTGAGGGGCAACTACAGCAAGAGAGTGTGAGAAGAGGTGGGGACAGGGGACAGAGGGCACTTCGTGGTCCTCTGCATGGCCTTTTCCTGTGCTCCGATGGAAGACAGGACTGGAAAGGAGCCCAGGAGAACCACTCTGCATGAATGGCACAACACTGTTTATCACAGTGCCTGGCAAGTGGGGGCACTTGGGGAGGGTCACCCACCTGCCCAATGAAGCATGCTCCGATGGAAGACAGGACTGGAAAGGAGCCCAGGAGAACCACTCTGCATGAATGGCACACCACTGTTTATCACAGTGCCTGGCAAGTGGGGGCACTTGGGGAGGGTCACCCACCTGCCCAATGAAGCGGGAGAGGGAGGCTGCCAATGCGATTGTGGCATTTTAATTGAAGCTGGCAAAGAAGAATAGGAGACTGGCTGCTTTCTCTCTGGCCCCTTGAAGAAAGGATCAGGGAGGAGAGCTGCACAAAGCCGCCGCTCCCTGGCTGCATTCAGGTTGCCGCCTTGCAGCGGCTGGTAGCTCTGGAGAACTTTTAATAGAAATCCGCGGAATGAAATGGGCTACAGCTGTTTGCCTTGATAAATATATTTTATGCTACATATCAGCCGCCATCTGTTTGCTGATATGAGCACTTCTTCGTGGCAACTAAGGAAAAGTCATCAAAAGGCATAGAAGAGATGGGTTTGGGAGCAGGTAGAGAGGTAGAGGAGGATAGGGCAGGGGGATTGTTCGCAGGTTGAAAGGGGCTGGCCTGGGGATAAAGGAGAAGGGGCAGGCGCAGAACAAGGAGGTGCGCTGGGCAAGTCAGATAACCCACCCATGCAGTGCTCTTCAAGGGGTTTCCAGCATGCTCCATCTCTCTTCCCTCCACTTCTCACCGTTGGCCTCTAAAATGTAAACCCAGCTGATGACAGGAACTGCAACAGTGACCACCTCCCAGCCAGCACTGGCCTGCAGCAAGCACGCCCAGTGACCCCAGGCAAGAAGAGCTATTCACCTAAGTCAGCCCCGGCCGGCAAGGAGTCTCGTTTCCCCACACCTGACCCCAACTGTCCGCTGAGCCCGATTCCCACCTCCTCTGGTCAGGGCTGAATGCACAGCAGACATGGAGAGGGACAGAGCTAGGGCCCCTGCAGGTAACGCAACCTAGCCTGAGGCCAACACAAATTGAAGAGTAGTTTTGGAGCACTTTTGCTGAGCGCTTTGGCCACAGCTACCCAGCCCTATAATGATCCATACATGCTAAATTGGATGTGAGGGAGGAAAGATGTACCCATTCTGGGACTCCAAAATATTTTCATGAAAGGCAACAGATTTTCTTGCTCTGGAACCGACCCAGCCCTATAATGATCCATACATGCTAAATTGGATGTGAGGGAGGAAAGATGTACCCATGCTGGGACTCCAAAATATTTTCATGAAAGGCAACAGATTTTCTTGCTCTGGAACCGTCAAAGCAAGAGAACACAGGGATTGTCTTAAGAAAAGCCAGCAGCCACAGGGAATGTCTAAGATACTTGGAGATTTCTGCTTCCTGAGTGCAGAGCCCATGTGAATGTGTCTGTCTTCATTAGGGGAAAATGTGAGGCTGGTGTGACTCACCACTGTCCTGAGTGGCTCCTATTTCTGGCATCCCCTGGCATCTCCTGCCCCTTTGTCTCCAACCTAACAGCTCTCCCAACCCCCAATGAGAGAAAGTCAGCCCTCCTGAAAATCGAGTAAGCATGTATCAATTCCATGAAGCACCACGCAGGAGCAAAATGAACCCCCAGCATGCCTCCCTGTCCCCTTCTCCTTCCTCTACCCTACCTGAGCCATCGTGCCAGGGAGCCTACCATTCTGACTCCTGCTGGCAACACAAGGGCCAAAGTGTCCAGACCAGCTACATCCCAGAACCTTACCCTGCCAGGGCTGCGAGCCTCTAGAATGAAAGCAGGTTCTGATATTGGAGACAGAGAGCAGCTATTATTCCTGGCTGTGAAGAGCAAAGGTACAGCCCGGAGACATGCTGAATCAAAAGGAAAACTGGATTTCTGGTAGCTGAATAAGGGCATGAGCTTCCAAAAGCATATTAGTCAAAAACAAACTGGACTAAACACCTGCTGCTTAGTGCCACCTCCTCCCAAGGACGTGGGCAGGGTGGCTGCTGGTGACATGCTTTGAGATGCTCTGACAGAAGGCACTAAATCATTGTGTATGGAGTATTGTGATTCTGGGTCCAAGAAACCAAGTGCTTTGGATGAGCTACAGAACTGCTGGCTGTGAATCAGAGCCAGAGCAAGCCTCCGGCTCCGTCAGAGCACCAGCCCCTGGTATTAATAAGTGTTTCCATGGCACTTGATATTTTGCAATTATCTTTTCTAACACGTCTGCCTTAGCAGAAGGAGCAGGCCAAATGCAAATCCTCCTGTCCTCCCTTCTGCCTCCCAGCTTTTGAGGAAGGAGGCCTGGCTCCCCTGTGCACCAACACGTCTGCCTTAGCAGAAGGAGCAGGCCAAATGCAAATCCTCCTGTCCTCCCTTCTGCCTGCCAGCTTTTGAAGAAGGAGGCCTGGCTCCCCTGTGCACCGTGAGAGGAGATTCGTAGGGCCTGCACTGGAAGGGTCCCCGAGTTTGCAGCCTCTTTTGTCCCACTCACTTGCTGGCTCCACCCCCACCCCTTCTCCCACCCTTCTGTTCACATTTCCGGCGAGCTCAAGACAACTCCATCTCCTCGCTCACCTGCTGACTCAGCAAGTCTGTGCTGAGCGCTCACTGTGTGTCAGGCACTGCTTCAGGCACCTCAGATGCAGCAGTGAGTCAGCCAGAAAAAAATCCCTGTCCTTATGTAACTCACACCCAATTAGGAGGGAGAAAAACAATAAGCAGGTGAATAGTTAACACTATGAATAAAAATAAAGCTGGTAAGCAGGTAGAGAGGAGCTGGGGTGTATTATTGTAGATCTAGTGGTCAAAAGGCCTCACATCTGAGAAGAAATCTGAATGAATGAGGGAGCAAGTTAGGTATGATGGGAAGGAAATTGAAAGCAGGGGGCCAGCACGTGCAAAGGCCCTGAGGTGGGAACATGGCACATAGGGAGACCAACTGGGTTAGACTGGAGCCAGTGCAGGTGGTGTGTCATCATGGCAATATGTGTGGTCTGAGAGGAAGCAGGTGCTCAGATCAAAGTCCTTTCTTCTCCAGCTGGCTCAGCCTAACTGGGCTTCCCTCTTTGAACTCCTATATAAGTCTTGTCTCCAGTGGCTCACTTGGACCTTATCTAACACCTATCATGTAGCTTTATCACTTCACACACTTGGTGTGCCAAGGCTGAGAGCACCCACATTAGAAATAAAGGCATGAAGTTGTAGAATTGGCCTGGCAGATTAGAAGGGTCTGGCAGGTCTAGAGAAAGAAGAAGATCAGTTGTGAAGCAGAAATACAAGTACAGAGCAAAGGCGGGAGATGAGGTTGAAAATGTAGGTTTGAGCCAGAGAAAGATCTCATACACCAAACTATGAAGTTTGCTCCATAGACAACCAAGAGCCAATTAAAGAGGAGGCTGAAGTAGATGAAAATAACAGCTGCCAATTACTGAGGCTCTACTCTGGGCCAGGTGCTTTACTACATTGAATTCTCAAAAGAGAGAGAGGCAGAGAAATGCAAAGGACAGTCATTATTATTTCCACCTTACAGATCAGGAAACAGGAAAACCAAAGCTCAGAAATGGGAAGCTACTTGCCCAAGGTCAGCCAGAGATAATAACAATGAAGAACCCAGGTTCATGTGAAGACCTATCTAACTCCTGAGCAAGTAGATTTATTGAGTTAAACAGCCTCTTCCAGTCTGGCCTTTACTGGGGCTTGACTCCAGCTGGTTTCCACAGAGAGCCACTTCCCACGCCTCCCACCCCCAGGTCCCTGTGGATTGCAACCTCAGTGCTCTGAACACGGCAAGTGTTGGGCAAGACCCTTCGAAGGAAGGGAAGGCTGCACGCACTTACATCTGTTTTGAAAGCAGGTTACATTGATTCCAGTCTTCTACTCACTGGAATATTCTGTGTCCAGACAACATGCTTTAATCACCGCTAGAGAACTATTAAACATTTGCTGATCTTTCTTCCTTTTTCTTTTCTTTCCTTTCCTTTTTCCCTTCCTTTCTTCCTTTCCTTTACTTTCCCCTCTTTTCTTCCTTCTTCCTTTCTTCTTCTCTTCATCGGGTGTGTTTAGCAAATTAAGATATATTCACAAAAATCTATTTCTCTTTCCTCCTGAGCATACAACCAGACTACATTTCCCAGCTCCCTCTGTGGCTGTGTGACTGAATTCTGGCCAATGAAGTCCTGGTGAAAGTGGAGTGTTCCTCGTCAGGGCATGGCCCATAAAAACCACCCGTGCGCTCGTCCTGCTCACTTTCTCTGTCTGCTGTCTACATCAGGAAGATGTGAAGGGCACATAGTTCAAAGGAGACACAAGACAGAAGGAGCACAAGACCTGCGGCCCAAGAGAGCTGAGTCCCAGGAGGGCTGTCAGTCAACCTATGACTTCTGCATTGGGCTTAGCATGAATGACAAACTTTTCTTGGGTAAAGTTATTGAGATTTAGGATTTGACCTGCTCCAACAGATAGATTTATCTGCCCTACCTCATACAGGCTGCTTGGAGAAGAGGTGTATCACTTAGAATTGAGTTTCCTGCATGCACAGAAAATTCCAACAGGTGGCTTCTTAGGCAAAAGTCCAGAAATAGGCAGATGCAGTCACGCATTGCTTAATGATGGGGATGCGTTCTGAGAAATGTGTCTTTATCCTGGGTCATTAGGCTTCATTAGGCAATTTTGTCATTGTGTGAACATCATAGAATGCACTTTCACAAACCTAGATGGTATAGCTGCTACACGCCCAGGCTGTATGGTACAACCATCATAATCTTAAGGGACCACTGTCATCATATATGCCATCTGTTATGCAGCACATGACTAGATAGCAGTCATCCAGTACAGTGTCCTCCTAAATTTCTGCTCCATGTGATTCCATCATTGAATTTGCCTCAGATCCAAGCAGATGTCCACACATGAGGCAGAAAGGAGGAAGAGCCAAGCAGGAGTGTCTCCCAGTACGGTCGGCTCCGTCGAAGGGCTTGCCTAAGTCACCTGATGACTTCTGTTTGCGTCTGACGGGCCGTGTCCACTTGCAAGGGACATGGGCAAACTGCATGTTTTTATTTGTCATCTTGCCACCCTGGATAAAATTAGGGTTCTCTTAGTAGGGAAGAAGGGAGGATGGATATTGGATGGGAAACTAGGAGTCCTTGATAAAAGAAGGAAGGGAATGGTGGTTTTGACTGAGAATTTACTGCCGGGGCTGGTCCATAACTGCGCACTCCCCCTGTGTGTGCTGGGCTGTTCTTAGCTTCTAGCTTTAGCAGCCCTGGAAGCAAAGGCCCTGCCCTGGGCAGAGGGCCTGAAGGGCTGGAGAGCCCACCACCCCAGCCTCTCTTTCTTGACTGTGACCCCCTCCTGTCTTGCACTCAGCCCAGCCCCTTCACACACTCCCTCTCACCTCTTTTCCCAAGAGCCACTGTCCTACCCAAGCAAAGCATCCCTTCTTAGAGCTCCTTCCAGCAGCATCTCCCACAGTGGGGAAGCGGCCAGGAAGGCTGCTGGAAAGGAGCTGCGTTGGCGCTCCTGAGCACGAGCTGCTTTTCCCTCCTCAGTTAACACCATAAAAACACACATTCTCCTGCCATGAGACTAAGCCAATTTCCAAGCCATATGCAGAGTTAATGCTGCTCTCTCTGCCTCTTCTGCTCGGTGTTGCTAAATGCTGTTCCCTGTGGCACTCAGAGCGGGCCTGCAGGGAGAAAATAACACAGGATTAACCTTGAACATAGGTGTGGGGGTGAAAAAAACAGCTTCACCGAAATGAGAATAACAAAGGGCCAATAATCACCCCCTTAACAGTTAG
>NW_007728784.1:137666-145435 GCF_000696425.1 Galeopterus variegatus | reverse complement strand
CCAAGCAAAGCATCCCTTCTTAGAGCTCCTTCCAGCAGCATCTCCCACAGTGGGGAAGCGGCCAGGAAGGCTGCTGGAAAGGAGCTGCGTTGGCGCTCCTGAGCACGAGCTGCTTTTCCCTCCTCAGTTAACACCATAAAAACACACATTCTCCTGCCATGAGACTAAGCCAATTTCCAAGCCATATGCAGAGTTAATGCTGCTCTCTCTGCCTCTTCTGCTCGGTGTTGCTAAATGCTGTTCCCTGTGGCACTCAGCGCGGGCCTGCAGGGAGAAAATAACACAGGATTAACCTTGAACATAGGTGTGGGGGTGAAAAAAACAGCTTCACCGAAATGAGAATAACAAAGGGCCAATAATCACCCCCTTAACAGTTAGATCTTTGGGATGCCAGTTGGGGGGAAGAAACCCTGTGCTGGATTCCCATTTTATAATAAGACTTACTGCAGCCGGTTGGTTAGTCTTTCTTCTTCCCACCCGCGTGAGCAGGCAGTAAGGAAAAGAGGCAAGCTGAAGAAATGGAAATCAGCCTGCCCTGGCATCTGTCCCCTGGGTAACCAGGCCTAGGAGGGGAAGGACAGTCTAACTAAACAGTGCACTAGTCATGAGCCAAGGCTGGCTCCTATAGCCCATGCTCTGGGCAACCCGTATGCTGGGATTTCAGGAATAGACTTTACATCGTTTGTCATCATTCAAGATTTCCCGGCAGGTCAGATTGCCTCTTTCTGTGTTCTGTTTCTAATTCATTATCCTTCTGATATGAGAACTATCTTAATCACCCATCAAGGAGACTTTGGTAATCTAGGGTTGTGCTTCCCAGGTGGCAACGTGCTTACACATCACTTGGGGATCTTGTTAAAATGTTGATCCTGATTCAGTAGGTCTGGGGTGGATCTGAGATTCTGAATTTCAACAAGCTCCCAGGTAACACCAAGGCTGCCGGTCCATGGTGTCCTTGGAAAATAAACTTTCATTGGATTAAGCTACTGAGATTTGTAGGTATGTTCACTAGAATGGGATCTAGAAGGCAATCAGAACCTTGGACAGAAGACCTGAGACTCTTGAAATTGCTGATCCCTGCACCTCAAAATGTCATGAGTCTAAGACTTAGAGTTGCACTTAGAGTCAGCACACTGTGACAAATGCACCAGCCATGCAACATCAAGATGAGTGTGAGAGAGGCCGCCCGTGGCTCACTCAGTAGAGTGCGGTGCTGATAACACCAAGGCCACGGGTTCGGATCCTATATAGGGATGGCCGGATGGCTCACTGGCTGAGCGCGGTGCTGACAACACCAAGCCAAGTGTTGAGATCCCCTTACCGGTCATCTTTAAAAAAAAAAAAAAAAAGATGAGTGTGAGAACGGACTCATTGTTTCCGAGAGGCCCCGCTGTCTTTGCACAGGCTATAAACAGGGGACGCTTCACTGTTATAAGCCTGTGGAGAGTTCTGCCTGCAAGTGGCCTCCCAGGCAGATGGGCCAAAGAACCATAGGCCTCCTTCCCCCTTTGATATCACCAAGCAACTTTGTCAACAGCATCCCAAAGACTGATGACCTTGGAGAAACTAAGGCAGGGCCCAAGGTGCTCACCAGAACACACATCAGAAGGCCTTTTCCTTCTGAGCTTGTTCAGAAGGACCACCTGGTAATGTTAGGAATCACAGTGCTCACTCCGGCACTGCTTTGGAAAGTGCCAGTGACGGCCTTCCAACCACATGTCGGCAGCCATCATGACAGAGGGCCTGTCAAGGCCAGGGCTTCTTCAGAGGCAACATACCGAGCCACTCGGTTCACTGGTTGTCTGCCCCTCACCTCATCTTCTCCCGCCTCTCCCAGCCGCTGACCAGCACTTTTTCTCCCAGGTTTCCCCAGTTCTCTGTTTTTCCCTGCTTCACCCTTTGGATAGAATACACTCTGCTGCCTTCCCAAGTACAACCCTGTGACTTCAGTTTCTGTTGTCCCTATTTCTGACTTTGGAATGAGAAATACACACTTCAGCCAGCACAAGGAAGACTCTCCTGCAATAGACTCTCCCCAGGTGATCTCATCCCCGCTATGGTTTCAGTGACCGTCTGTGTGCTGAGGCATCCCAAGTCTGTATCTCCAGACCAAAGCTGTCTTCAGTGTTCCAGACTCCAACAGCCATGGACACATCAAATTCAAGGTGTTCTGAACTGCACGGACCATCAAACCTGAAGACATAGAGTAAAGAAGGTAACTTGCTTTTTCATCCCTAGCTTATGAAATGTCACAGTAGCCAACCCAGCCGCTCAGGCCAGACACCTGGAACCAGCCCGTTCTCTTCCCTCCTCGAACCTCCCCCCACAGCTCCGTCAGCCTCCTGCAACTTTCAGTCCCACAACTTCCATCTCCTAAATTTCTATAGAACCTGCCATGTTTTTGACCTCTTTGGAGTCTTCACACAACTTTTTCCCCTGACTTGGGTATTTTTCTCCTCTTTTTAAATGGCTTGCTGTTAACCTCGAGGGCTATGTCCTAATCTTCTCTGACTGTCCTACAGCACACTGCTGTTACTGAATGAATGGCATGAGAAAGTGACAAATGAATAAGTGAGTTAGAAAAGACTTTTAGTAAGTTGGGAGTCAACTGTAGCTACATTGCCCTTGGCATTCATATCATTTAAACAGTACTGTTGGGTGACACTGATATTGTCCCCAGGAGAGTGATTCCCAATTATTTCAAGAAAGAAGAGCTGCCCCCATGACTCGGCACAGAACAGCAAACTCTGTCCACTGGTGATGTCTTCTTCTCTCCAGGGATCACGTCCCAGCAGGAGAAAGTTTATTGCACAGATTCCCCCATGACTTGTTTCTGGTCAGCCGGGACACAGGAGAGAGGAGAGATTGTTTAGAGAGGTTAATGAGCCCGTGTGCTCATGTTCCAGCAGCCTTGTGTTTCTCCCTTTCTTTTTGCCTCTCCCGCTTCTGCCAAGTCTTCCTAGTCCATGAAATGCAACCCAGTTTTCTATAGCACCTTACAGGACTTATCTCAAAATGCTTTACAGGAGCTGATAAACGATACAGACAGGTTGTGTGATTTTCTGTGAACTAGAATCTGAAGACTTGATTTCCAAGTGCTGGGTCTGCCACTCACCCATGAAATAAAGGTGGGTGAGTTACTTAACACCTCCAAGCCTCAGTTTTTTCATTTATAAAACTGATTTACACTAAATCAGCATTCTATAAACTATTAAGTCATGCTGCAAAAATAAAGGTTACTACTACTGATAATAGCAGTAAGTTGTAAACAGGGTTTGTTTGTTTTTTTTGAAGCTGGTAACAAACTGCTCCAAAATTATTAAACATGAGGCAGAGGACGACCATGACAAGTCATAAGAAGAAGAAGACAAAGGCCCCAGGATAAGAGAGTTTGGTGGTGGGAAGGGGCTGACACTCCAATTCTGAGAGTGGGGGATCCCAGAGGTGGGAGTGGGGAATTAAGCAGCAATAGTCATGCAGACCCCTGGGGGTTGTGCTAGGGGGGTTGGATGTTTTCTGAAGATCGTGAAAGTCATTAAGTTTTAAGCAGAGCATATTGATAAAGTTTTTCATTTAAGAAACTCATTTCCATGGTGGTATGGAGATTGGACCTGACTGGGGCAAGACCAGAAGCAGGAAAACCAACTTAGGGCTCTGTGGCCATGACTCAAGTGAGAGATGGCAGTGGCTGGGGCTGGGAGGGTGGCAGTGGGATGGAGAGAGGGGGGTGGAGTCAAGAACCAAATGGGTTGCAGAATCCACGTGGCACAATCTCATCTTAGGAACTACAGCTCAACAACTACAAAGCACTGCCTCTAGGAAGGCAGACTGGAAATAGCAGGAAGGCTCTGTACTTCTAATCAGAAGATCTGGATTTGATTCCCAGCCTTGCAATTAATTAATAGTTATCATTAGCTTCAGGGATTGGGCGAGTCACTTTGCCTCTCCAAATCTGTTTCCTCATCTGTAAAATGGGAATGATAATTATTGCCCTGTCTCACTTACTGAGTAGTTTTGAAGCTCAAATCAAATACAACACATAAGATGCGCTTTGTAAATCGTCACGCACAGCATAATTATAAAACAGTTGTAGCATTCTCTGGAGACCTAGTCAAATCAAACACAAAAGCAATAGACAGATTGGAAAATAACGTTCAGCTTCTCATCAGGGCCTCCTGCCTGGTGCTTACTTGGCCTACCTTGATTTGTAACAGGCTGGGGCTTATTTTCATGGTTTCTTAAATTTTATAAAGCCTTTCGTAGTGAGAAAACTTTGTGAGAATCTTATTAGACACAGCAAAGACCAAAATCAGCACAAAGCTCACATATAAAATCCTTAGTAAAAAATAAGGATTTCTCTAGAGGTTCTATATGTGCTTAAATGGTGCAGAGAGCTAAATTGTGAAATTACAAATGAGATGTGGAGCGGCATATTTGATTATACAGAGTCATCTGCAATGCCTCATAACATGTAAGAAATTTGAGAAGCTATTTATCTGGCACTGAACTCCAGGAGGACTCTGCAGAAACTCATGAGCTCTAACAGGGCATTCAGGAGACAGAGGGTGGGCTTCTGGGGGAGCCGCATGGGCTTACATTCATGCCTGGGAGTTTGGTCTCAATTTCTCTCCCAAATTCCGAAGGCTCACATGGACATTATTTGATTTGACACATTTGAGAAGAAATAGAAAGATTAGCTCTGTTTCACAGGTGTTGAGACCATGCCATTAAACAATTATAAATCGTGATCTCTGCTCCCAATCAGTTGACGATCTAATTGGATTCATAAGGTCAGCCCGTGATACAATGAACTGCCCTGCCCAGCCCTGTGCTGACGCAGTGCTCTGTACCTGGTGGGAGACTGTGAGCAGAGGTTTTGGACCCAGCAACCCTGGGGTTAAATCCTGCCTCCACTGCTTGCTGGCCCTGAGACCTCGGATTTCCCCAACCGGAAAGCAGATATAGCAATACCTGTATTGGGGTGTTCGTGTAGTTCAGTGAAATAATACATGCAGGCCCATCCTGGAAGTGCTCGATAGCTTTAACAGTCTGTGTGTGTTGTTGATGGCGCTTATGACTAAGGGTGTAGTGGAAAGTCATCAGTGAGTGAGCCAGGGACTGAACAGAAGGGAGCACTTGGCCCCACCATTTAACAGTCTGTGTGTGTTGTTGATGGCGCTTATGACTAAGGGTGTAGTGGAAAGTCATCACTGAGTGAGCCAGGGACTGAACAGAAGGGAGCACTTGGCCCCACCAATTCCTAGATGGGACCTGAGTCCTAGCCATAATAACCCAAGATGCAAATGACATAGTAACAACCTCAACAACCTAAGAATTCTGCATTTCTCAAAGTAGAAGCCAACAGAATCAGACAAAAGCAGTTGCTCTCCTCCCAACACCCATATTCTGCTCAAGCACCCAGTAAGAAAGGTTGTTACTGTGGCATTTGTCTTCTGTCCCCACCCCTGTCCTTGACTTTTCACCCTGGCTATGGAACCTCCAGGCCTCAGAGGGGCTGGGGCGGCTGCGCGCCGCTGTCTTCAGAAGACCAGCCCCAGAGCTGCTGACAGTGCAGCGCATCCACGGGCAGGTGTGCAGGAGGCACGCTTGGGAGAGAACAGATTGAGAAATGCTGTGGGAAGTCTCTGGCACAGCTGCCAAGGCAGAAGGGAAACTTCTCTCTGTGCTGCATCTTCTCACCCTCCCAGCAATTCAAGAAGGGACAAGGAATTTGAGATTGGAGCCATTCATTTGAATCCAAGTCATGTCCTGTGCCTCCACTTCAAATCCAGGCAATTGAGGCTGTGACCCTGGAGGTCAACATCAAGGCATATTTATTAAAGTTCTCGTGGGGAGGTCCACACCACCCCCAACTATAGGAAGCCACAATCTGCAATAGAGAGTACAGACAAATTCAGCACAGAGGACAAAACAAACATAATAAATCTGTGTGCGTGAGCACGTGCTTATGTGCATGTGTTGAGATAGAAGGGATGGAAAGACATGACACTTACATACTTTAATTTTATTTTACTTCTTAGTCATTACTGAATAATAGGAGATAGGACTTGGAGATAATGAAGACCTAGAACAAAGCCATAGAGAAAGCTTCCTTCTTCTTTCCCTCATGCCACAAATACCTACCAAGAAGAGTCTTTAATGTCATTTCTTAAAATTTATTCCATTTTATAATTCTTACACACACATATACAACTTAAGTAACATTTCTTGGTTTGGGAGGCATTGTTTGTCTAACCTTTATCTCAGAGCTCATCATAGAAATATACAGTACTTCAGGAAACCCTGGTTACAGGACTTTCCAGATTCTGCCTAATGCCTCACCTAACTCCATCAATGAATATAAGTTAAACGTCCACTGTGTGCGGTATACTGTGCGAGACTTCCCAGAAGACACGAGAAGGTCTAAGACTATTTTCTCTGCCCCTACAATCAATCACAAGCCCCACCGATTTGCTCTGCTAACCCTGTCTCTAACCTGCCAGTCCCTCCCTGTGCCCATTTTCTCATCTTTGTCCCAGACCTCCGACTAGTCAGCTCAGGTACCATGTCTCTATGGCCCTGACCTATCCCCCAGCTGTGCTCAGCATTCCTCGTCTGTGTCCTCAGAGACCCAGGGTTTACATTTTTTGTAGCATTTACTATATGGTATTAAAATTGTGTGTTTTAGGATCTGCCTCTGACACTAAACTGATTGTACCCTCTTAAATGGTGACAAAGTAACTCTAGCATACTGCACGATATCTGCTGCTCTCAGCAGACACTCTGATGACGCCTGCTCACCAATGCTTAGCCTCCAATATGACGCATTCTGCCATACTTGCGCATGCACCCAGCCAGCTCACCTAGTAGACAGGGACTCCTTACGGACAGGACCTGATTCACCTTGTGCCTCGCACACAGCTTGGTACCTAGTCAGGAACAAATGAAAGAATGAATGAGCTCATATGTGAATGAATAAATTTCCAAATTCCCTTTGAATTCTCTAAGTCTCTTTCTAATTCTAAAATAAGAGTTGATGGGTACCACGTGAGCACCCAGACAATAAGTGCTACTAAGTTTCACAGTGTGGGTGGGGGAAGACTTTCAGCTAGAACAGTCAGGTGAAGTTTCAAAGAGAAGATGATTTCGGCTAGGCCTGGAGAACAGGCAGGACTTGGGTGCATTGATGGAGAGGGGAGGACATGCCGGGAGGAAGGAAAAGCAGCGGTGAGGACGCTGGGAAAGGACCGTCCCTGTGGCCGCCATGCTTGTTTTCTGTGTCTGATCTGTATGGGAAATGGAGAAATGAGGTTGGCTTTCTTATTCCTCCTCTTTCCTCTGCATCCACTTCACAGTCTCAGAGCTAGCATGCTACCTGATTGGCTCCTCATAACTGAAGATTCTGGGATGGGGAAGGAAAGTCATAGGGTGACCAACTGTCCCAGTTTGCCCAGGACTATGTGTGTTTTAGGACTCAGGACTTTCAGTGCTAAAGCCAGGAAAGTACCAGGCAAGTGAGGGTGAGATGGTCACTCTCACCCTGTGGAAGAGGTGGGGAACAAAGTGAAAGTAGCCTAGTAAAACTTTTCTAACCACTCTCCACCCATCCCCTGCTGTGGACCCTAAACTAGTTCCTGATGTAATTTCAACTTTGGGAACAAAAGGAAACATTTTTACAATTGAAGGAAAATGTTTCATCCTCTCTAAGAAGTTTTCTCTCCTGCCTCCCACCTCAGTGCTACAATACAAAAACAGCCATCATGCATTTC
>NW_007728784.1:135440-137604 GCF_000696425.1 Galeopterus variegatus | reverse complement strand
TCTCTCTCTCTCTCTCAATTGAATATTTTTTCTAAACCACTTGAAAATTATTTACAGATATCTTGACACTTTGCCCCTGAAATACCTCAGCATGTATTTTCTAAGAACTAGGGCATTATCCTGCACAAACACAATGCTTTTCACTCTCCCAAGACATCTACCTCCCAAGATATTACCACAATGATATTATCTAATATGCTGTCCATATATAAGTTTTCCCAATTGTCTTAATAATGTTCTCTATAACATTTTTTTCTTATTCGGGATTCAGCCAAAAACCATTCATTGCATGTAATTGTCAGTCTTTTTAGCCTCCCCAGTCTCTTTAATCTAGAAAAATCTTCTACTTTTTTGTTTCTTTTTTTGATTTTGTATTGTTTTGTCTTTCATGGATGATAGTTTTGGAGTTCAGGCTAGTTGTCTCGTAGAATGTCCTATAATCTAAGGGGGGGGGGGGGGGGCGTTTATTATTGGATTGAGATTAGATATTCTGGTATAAATACTGTCTATATAGTTTTGCATGTTTCTCATCCCAGCATTATTAGAAAGCACAAAATGCCATTTTGTTTCAATATTGGTAATAATCCTATGTGGCATCAAAGGATCAGGAGCAAGAACTAGTGGCAGTCATTTTCTTCTGTTACGTGGTTAAAGTGATGTCTGTCATATCTTTCCACCATAAAGCCTCCTTTACTCTTTGTAAGTAATAAGTAATCTATGGGGTGAGACCACGTGAATATCCCATTTTCTTTTTTATTTTTGTCCTTTTTGTCGTTTTTACTGACCGGTAACGGGATCGCAACCCTCGGTGTCACGCCCGTACCAGGGCCCGGCAATCGGATCGCACCCCTCGTAGTTGCGCCCGCACCGCGCTCAGCCAGTGAGCGGGAACCAGTCTCCACATGGGATCCGAACCCTCGGCGGGAGGGCCGCCGCACTCCCAAGCGGCACACTCTCCAACGCGCCACCGGGCCGGCCCAAATATCCCATTTTCTAATAGTTTTCACCCAGCAGTTTTATCCATTGACGATCTTTGCCTAAATCAATTATTGTGTTGGTTGTTTCAAATGGTGACTGCTAATTCTATCATTTCTGCCACATACATGAGCTGGCATTCTTCTGTGAAGTGTACTACCCCACCCCTCTCCCACACACTTACAGACTTTTTTATTAACTTTTTATTTTGAGATAAAAATAGGCCCATAAGAAGTTGTAAAAATATTGCAGAGAGGTCCAGCGTACCCAAAACCTAGCTTCTCCTAATGATAACACTTTACGTAGTAAATTATTGAAACCAGGAAATTGACATTGGCACAATATAATAAACTAGACTACATACAGACCTTACTTATATTTTACTACTTTTAAAAAATATTTTATTTTTAATTTTTTAGTATCATTTTGAACTCTGCTTTTTTCACTGTGTTATAATCTATTAACATCACTATTCTTTTTGATGCTCACATCGTCTCAAATTTGGGTAGTGAGAACCTCTTCAAGCCAGCTCATGGCTCCTTTTCATGAGCCACCATCAGTCTTTGAGCTATCATTTGCTTTCTGATACAACAAGATGTTGTAGGCTGCAGACCTGTAATTAGCCATTTCTCCAAGGAGCCTTGGTTTCTTTTAGTGGGGAATGGCATTTAGAAACTAAGATCTGGGTCTTGGTGAGCTAATTGCTACTAGAGTTTGTTGCTTCTAAACCTTTCAGTGGACAAATCTGAGTTTGGATTGATTCCTCTTATTCAAAGCCAACATTGCAGGATTCTCCCTCCTCTTTCCCTGTCTATATTTGCCTGCCTCTCCTTCCTGGATTCTAACACCATCAATATATTTAACTCATTTGCTCAGATCTGTAATATATTCAAAATAGTTTTGGAATTACTGTGCCAATACCACCACCAACAACAAACTTACCAAGTAAGTTTAAGATACATTTATAGGGCCAGCCCGGTGGCGCACTGGAGAGTGCGCCACTTGGGAGTGCAGCGGTGCTCCCGCCGAGGGTTCGGATCCCATGTGGAGACCGGTTCCCGCTCACTGGCTGAGCAGGGTGCAGGCACAACACCAAGGGTTGCAATCCCGTTGCCAGTCCCCAGTATGGGCGCGACACCAAGGGTTGCAATCCTGTTACCAGTCAGTAAAAAAAGACAAAAAAAGGAAA
>NW_007728784.1:133852-134768 GCF_000696425.1 Galeopterus variegatus | reverse complement strand
TTTTGTTTTGTATTCAGCTTTAAGATTTTCTTTGTATTCTCCCTTACTGATTTAATTTTATTTTCACATACATGAAACATTTATATGATTTATAAATCAAAATTATATTAAAAGGTATACTCAGATAAATCTCACAACCATCCCTGCCCCTGTCATCCTACTCCCACATACCCTCAATAGGCAACCATTTTTATTAGCTTCTGGTTCATTCTTACTGCATTTCTTTTTGTAAAAATAAGCAAGTAAGTACAGTCAGCCCTTCATATCCTTGGGTTCCACATCCATGGATTCAACTAACCGTGGATTGAAAATATTCAGAAAAAGAAATGGGTGGTTGCTTCTGTACTGAACATGTACAGGCTTTTTTCTTGCCGTTATTCCCTAAGCAATATGGTATAACAACTATTTACATGGTATTTACACTGCATTAGGTATTACAAGTAATCTAGAAATGATTTAAAGTATATGGGAGGATGTGCATCTACCTGCAATTACTACGCCATTTTATCTAAGGGACTTGAGTGTCCTTGGATTTTTGTTATCTGTGGGGGAGTCCTAAAATTATTCCCCCATGGATACCAAGGGACCACTGTACATGTTTTTTCTTACACAAAATATAACATACTATATGCATTCTTCCACACCTTGTTTTTTGTTTTTAATAACATACCCTGGAAATCATTCTGTACTGGCTCATAGAGAACTTCTCCATTCTTTTCTATATTGTTTACACTCTGTTGTTTGTATGTACCATAGATTATTCAGCACATGCACTGTAGAAGGGCATTTGAATTGATTCCAATGTTTTGTTACAATAAGTAACATCTCAATAAATAACCTTAATCATAGGGGCTCATATTTGTGGAAAGGTATCTCAGGGTAAATCTCAACAAGAATTGCTAGGTCAAAGGGTCAA
>NW_007728784.1:129746-132275 GCF_000696425.1 Galeopterus variegatus | reverse complement strand
GCAGCCACTATTGTTAGTTTCTCATGTATCCATCTACAGGTGACACATGCCTGTGCAGACACAGGGAAAAATGAAAGAGGCAGTGGGGGAGAAAGAGAGAGAGAGCTGCTTTAAAAGAAAGAGTAGGAAAGTGAGCTCACACCTATTGAAAGATCCTTGTGTGCCAAGCATGCACACATCCTCACACTTTATCTTCTGGTCATCCTCTGGATTCCATATTTTTATTCCATCTTACAGATGAGCAGTTGCAGCTTGGAGAGGTAACGTGACTTGTCCAAAGATCTCAGCTAGCAAATAAAGGATCTCGACTTTAATCTACACTATCCCCTCCATACCATGATATGGCTATGCAGGTGGTCATCGCACCCAAATGGCTGTTTGGAACTTTTGTAGGCACACTGTAGTACATTAAATTACGTCCCCCCAAAACTCATTGAAGCTTTAATTGCATTCCCCAAGTTTTATGTATTAGAAGCTTAGACTCCACTGCGACTGTTAAGAGGGTGGGAAATCCTATTATGGTAAATGAAAGGTGGAGCCTTGAAGAGGTGATTGAATTGTAGGACCGTGTAGTAGTGAATGGATTAAAAATGGTGGTCATGAGCATGGTTTTGAGGGCTTTAAAAGAAGAGGAAAGTTTCTTTCTCTACTCTCTCTGCTTCCACCATCTTGCAATGTGAGACCCCTGGGTCACTATCCCCACCACCAGATGGACTTTGGACTTCCCAGCCTCAGAAACTGTAAGTAATAAATTTCATTTTCTTTATAAATCTCCCAGTTTCAAGTTTTTTGTTATAAACAACAGAAATACACTAATACCCACACTAAGAGCCATGTTGATAGCCCCCCAGAATGACTTGACAATAGAAGCAAAGGGTTTCCAAGCTGTGACAAGAAATTAACATGCCATGTCATATTCATGTGCTACTTGATGGGGAGCTCCCGATGATGGCAAGGGCAGTTCATGCATCAGGGAAAAATCTCCATCCCCAAACACTTTGACATTTGTCTATAAGCCTTGCTACCAAGAGAGAAAAACATCTAAAGGAAAACTGTATTGTGTCAAAAAACGTTTGCAGCTATGACTCAAAGATACGTGGGGGCAGATCTGTTGACTCAGAAGGGTCCGTTTCTTAGTCACTTAACAGCTTTTACCACACTTTAATCTTTTAGAGAAAGAAAGAGATTTACAAAGTAGGGGGGAGGTAAAAATGAAAGATTGCAACAGAAGGATTTGCTTCACAACAGCAGTTCGTGGCAGCATGCAAGGAAAATATAGAGGAGAAAGAATTGTTATGCGATTCTGTAGAGAGAGTTTTTGAATAGGAAGTAGATGGGTGTCAATTTCTGTATATTAAAACATTCAAAACACAGCTTCTGTTCTCACAGAAGTTCCTTCTATTGTAGTGGAAATGTATCTTTTTTCTCATCTTTAGGGATTACAGGCTCTGTAGTACTGCACATGTTAAAAGGAGGATGGGGCATGCGCCTCTCCTGGAAAGTTCACAGGCTGTTTTTGGTTCCCTGGGAATTTCACCCCATCTGGACTAAGGTCCTTGGACTAACTACTCCATTCCTCAAGAGGCTGAAATGCTTGATTGGGATGGGACTCTCCAGTGGGCGCTTAATCAGGAAACAGCAGAGATCCAGTTCATGGTCAGCCTGTCTATGCCCACCTCTTCCCCTTTACCCTTCAAAAGACTTTGGGGGCACTAGAATTTGAGATTCTGTACCTGAGTTTGACATGTCTGTTCTATCTACTCTGTTCACCAACTGTAATCTGAATTTTTCTTGTCTGGCACGGATGTCCATCTTTGCATGAATGCCCATCTTTGAGCAGATGCCTGTCTTTGCATGGATGCCTATGCAATCAGCTGTTTGCTCAAGGACAAGCTCCACCCTAGCACCTAACCTACTACTTCCCAATCCTTTACCTAATTTCCTTCTACTTCTACACTACTCATATTCTAGCCAAGGACATATGCTGTTCCCACACAGAACTTCCCATCTCCATAGTCAGGAATATTCTATTTGATAACTGAAAAAACAAAAACAAACAAACAAAAAAACCTTCCTTGACCAGGTCAGCTAAATTATAGTGCCTTGAGAAATCTAGGATGAGTCAGTAGCCATGTCCTATGTCCTGGAAAACGTTATTAGAAGACCGTTTTTACATAGAAGTAGATATATTGTTATCAGAAGTAATAAAATAACCTAAAATGCTTCTTGTAGCCCTTACCCTAGATCCCTGCGTGTAGGATGTAACTTAGTAACAATCCCAAATCTGTATGTCATGTACAACCAATAGAAAAACTGATGTAATGATTAAAGGTGCTGTCCTCCTTTGTGTGATTGTAAAATACTGAATTCTGCTGACCTCCTTTGAAGCACATTCCAAAGCAACTTGTCTGTGTGTCTTCTGGGACTGCAGTTACTTATATACACTCAAATAAACTCATCGTTATACATATTTGGCCTCAGTTTCTTCTTTAGGTAAATACTCTGCTCTTCTTAGCAAGGCTCTGCCCC
>NW_007728784.1:123614-129152 GCF_000696425.1 Galeopterus variegatus | reverse complement strand
GCTGTGTGTTAACCATAAAGCTTTATGCAGGTGCACACACATGTGCTCCTCCCCCAACCCTTCCCCCAGAGTCTATCTTTATAGTTGTAATTAGCTGTAAGCATTGTTTTTCTCTATTTTTCTGAAGTGTTTGTTCTGTCTTTCCTTTAATCAGTAAGGTCCCCATAGACTGGAGCCCAGAGTGGCTCTGTGAGCTTGGTGCTGAAAGGGGTAAGGAAAGTCAAATAAGTCTACAGTTTTTACACGCAAAGCTGGAGAAAGGTTTCAAGGTGCGCATAGGCAGCCTTATCTGAAACGGGAGCAGGAGGCATCAAGAGCCATGCAGGTGGGCTCCCGGGTGCTTTACCCATTTAGCAAGTATTACTGTTTTTTGGAGCAATTTTAATTCCATCAACACAGCACTGAATGAATCAGCTCTGCAGTCTCCATCGCAGTCACACTCCCTCCCCTCCACACCAAAGCCAACGCACATGAAAAGCCCCCATAGTGGGCATGTAATTATCATCAAACTGCAAACCCATTTCTCAAGGATCCTTCCCCATTGCTAGAGAGCTGGCTTAATCAGCATGGCTCCCAGTGGTTTGTGCATCTCTTAATTTACTACCAAACACTCCTCCTCTCCTGAGAGGAGATGTTTTGTTACGTGTAATTAGACCATGTACGCAATCCTGTGTGGGACTTGTTATTTTTGCACAGGAGGATTACGGAGCTGTCTCCAGGTGGGGAACGGTGACAAGCTCTGCGAACAAAGGTATGCTGTGTGTTCATTTGGAAACCTCCGCCACCAGTGTGGCCCAGGCTCGGTTGAGGAGACGGTAGGGCTGGAGACACACGTGGGCTCAGCTCCTCCAGCTAATTCTCTGGAGCCTGGAGGTTCAGAAGAAAATGGCAGGAGCATATGCTCTCTACTGCTTCTAAGGTTTTCTGTCTCCTGAGAGCAAGGCCAACAGCCACCACAGTGCTGAAGGGCCTGGCAGTGACTTCAGAACACATCCTTCCTGGGGAGCTGGCAGGGAAATGGGAAACCTTTACATACAGCTGCCTCTGATTTGGGGGAACTAATGAAGAGGTGTCTGCTCTCCTGAGAGCAAGGCCAACAGCCACCACAGTGCTGAAGGGCCTGGCAGTGACTTCAGAACGCATCCTTCCTGGGGAGCTGGCAGGGAAATGGGAAACCTTTACATACAGCTGCCTCTGATTTGGGGGAACTAATGAAGAGGTGTCTGCGCTTTGGAGAAGGAATGTCCCTGAGGGCCTTGAGCCCCAATCCTGGAGCTTTTCCTTGTGAGAGTCCAATCCCCTCCTAACACTCAGCATGGCCTGAACTGAAACTCTAGAGGCTCCCTATGACACCAGAAGCCAAATGAAAAGAGTCCCGAAGCACTGTCCAGCTTTTTCAAAAACTCTCCACTAACTTGCTTGGAACCTCCCCTCATGACTCAAATTGCACAGGAAAAAGCTGTTTAGAATTAGAGTCAATCAGTGAAAAATATACTACATTTATACATTTTTCCTCAGCTGTCTTGATTTCCTTGTTAATGATGAAGAAGCCAGGTCTCCCAGGACTCCTTAGGATGAAGTGTTTCACAGGCTGGAGGTGTGCTGCTCAGACAGGAGGAGAAAGATGCTTCACACCAAGCACCAGACCTCCCTTGGGAGATACTGGGGTGTAGACATGTCTTGGTTCAGAGGTTCCTGGTTCCCGCTTTATCACTCACTAGCTGTGTGACCTTGGGCAAGTCACTCAGCTCTCTGAGCCTCCATCTGCTCAGACACTGAGGATCATAAGAGCAGTAGCGTCTGACTTGTATCACAGGGCCTTGGTGAGGATCAAATGAGATCACGGAAGTGTAGAGCTTTGTAAGCTGCATTCCACTACACAAAGGACAGTCCTTGTCATTAATAATAATGGCTCTTCCCACTGGTAATAGCTCCAGTCTGGGAGTGGGGGTGGGGTTGCTTTTTCAGCAGAGCCTATCTATGGTACGGCAGGGCCCTTTGTGCAAGAACAGCACCGAGGAGCACCGAGGAGCGACCAGCGTGTACCCTGTCACTCACCAGGAAACATCTCAGGAGACAGCAGTCGAAGGTGCCAGAGGAGAGGTGCTACAGCAGCCTGTCCCTCAGGTTTGACACAGCATAATTGTTTTGACATATGATGGAATTTGTCCTCGCATAGGTCAGAAAAAAGCCCAATACTGATGCTTTTCATCTAATTTCAATTGCAGTCATTAAAACCCTTACTCCTGAGTCAAATCATTCCAAAAAGCCATCAATGACAGCCCATTACGGATGAGTTATTTATAGAGGTGCATGTTAATTTTACAGTACCACAGACCAATGATTCATGCTTGGCATTAGGAAGAGACATCATTCACTGGGCTGAGTGATCCCTGACATAACAAGCACTGCTCTGTATCTCTGCAGGGACAATTCAAGGCCTCCGATGTAGAAGCCAGACCCTGTCCAGAGCAGAAAAATCAGAGCATCTAGGCTTGGGCTCATTCCACCCAAGGAGACATCCTGCCATGGGGGGAAGAATGGTCCAATCTGCTTTGGGACTGGAGTGTAACAGTCACAGGATTTCTGACCGAGATGATATTTGGCCTGGGGCCAGAGGTGAGGCTTTTCTTCTCATATTTACAGCTATTAGTGTGGGCACACAGAAGACCTCATATTATTTGCTGCTATTCAGTAACTCTGAGGGGATATCTGATACTCACCTGGCCTTGATGGAAAAAGATGTCTCTGGGGCCATAGAAAGCCCAGCATCCTTTTATCCAAACTGCTTCAACCTCAGGTTCATAAGTGCCACTTTGGTCGATCAATATTGGGCCTCTTGATTCTTGGTCTATTTGTAGCTGAAATTCTCCCCCTTGATTAAAAATTCACCAAGAGGCAGCCTGATGTGACATTTATGAGTTCCTGGAAGTCCATAAATGTTGAATGTTAGAAATTAGCACCGAGTTGTTTAGAAGATACAATGCAATAAGCAAGAGGGCTAATATTCAACACT
Source organism: Galeopterus variegatus (assembly GCF_000696425.1). NCBI lineage: Eukaryota > Metazoa > Chordata > Mammalia > Dermoptera > Cynocephalidae > Galeopterus > Galeopterus variegatus. The sequence continues at coordinate 126,136 of NW_007728784.1, read as the reverse complement.
CCTATGTTTTTACTGTCTATCTGTGGCAAAGTAGAACTAAAACTTTATACAAAGCACCTCTGTGTTTGGCTTAACCATCGTACGAATCCCTACCTCTAAATTAAACCCCCTTCTAAATAAAGCTGAATCAGGCTTGATGATACTATCTGACTCCCCTATTTCCTTCCAATTTTATAACATTTTTGTCAATTAGTAGCTTGCTCAAGATCCCTTCTCTATTTTATGTAATTCAGGCCATGATAACAAATATTGTAATTGATTACTTTTGCTCTTTATTCATATAATAGTAGCTCCCCAATCATTGGTTGGAAAAAATAAATTTGTGACTTTATAATTTTGGAGTTTTCAAACCACAGGATTGCTTCACACTCTACCCATGAATATCAAGATCCCTTCTCTATTTTATGTAATTCAGGCCATGATAACAAATATTGTAATTGATTACATTTGCTCTTTATTCATATAATAGTAGCTCCCCAATCATTGGTTGGAAAAAATTAATTTGTGACTTTATAATTTTGGAGTTTTCAAACCACAGGATTGCTTCACACTCTACCCATGAGTTTTGTTGTTTTTTTTTTTTTTTTTCAAATTATTTCCTAACCTCATCCCAGGCCTTTTCTGAGACTCTGTTCCCTTTTTTTAGTGATTTATTCAGACATTTCTATAATGTTCTCTCTGTAGACTTTCTGGGCCATTGATCATGGTTCTGGGAGCTTTGCACACTTCCTGGGAGACCGTGTCTAGTCTGTGCTGAAGTCCATGAAGAGACAGAGAAGGTTAAATGACTAAGGCTCTAATCAACTAGCACAAGTGCCTTTCTACTTCTTTTAATGCATGTCCACCCAGAAAGTGGTTTCTATGTGGAATTTCAATTCTTTCAGGTTACAGGTACAGTTTACAAAGTCTGAGACACTCTTCTTGCCTCTAAAATGGGGAAACCTAGAAATGTGCTATATTTTGCATTGATAATGGAAAGTGTGGTGGTGAAAGGACTAAAGGCTCTTGCTTGGGTTGTCTCCAAGTTCTACCATTTATTAGGTTTGTGACCTTGTTCCTTGACCCCTCTGTGCACCCATTTTGTCTTCTGTCAATGGGGGTAAGGATACTACCTGCCTCATAGGGCTGCTGTGAGAGAGTAATTGAGCCAACATTTGAGGCATTACCTAGCACATAGTAAATACTATACAAGTGTTTGATAAATAAAGGATTTTTAAATTTAAGGACTATTTTCAGAATACCCACTGCCCACTGTAAGATATAGTGTTAGGCACTGTGGGAATACAGAAAATAAACAAGACATTATGTCAACCCCTCAGGTCAGTTTTTGGAGAGGGAGAGAAGTATGTTCAAATAAGCAAGAGATGTGGGCTGGTGCATGCTGTTTGCAGGTCTTCTCCCACAAATGCAATGGAAATATGGAAGAGGGAGGAACTGCTCTGGATGGAGGGGGCCGAGAAAATGGCAGAGAGGAGAAGTCTTCCCAGTTATTCGCTAAAGGATGAGTACTATTTCCAGGGGCAGATAGGTAATGGGGGCAGCTGGCAGAAGGGTATCCCATGTGTGCCCAGCACAAGCATGAAGCCATTTTGCTATCCTCCACCTTCACCAATCCCATATCTGTCTCGTCCATGCCTCCCCCCATTTCCCAGGTCTACCTGCCTTTCTTCCTGTCCCTTCCTCCACTGGCAAATTTCTAGCACCAGCCTCCCTTTTCCTCCAGTTATTTTCTTCTCGTTTTATCTCTCTTGCAACCTCAAGAGTGATGCAGGAAATTTTAAAATAAAATAAAGTAATATAGAAGCTTATAAAATGAAAAGCAAAATCTCTTTCTCCCCCTCCTTTTCCCTAGAGATAATGACTGTGTTGTCATCATAAAACATGGCCACAAATTCTTAACAATTCTCTCTCTGAAAGGCAGAGTTTATATCCCTCCCCTTGAATCTGAGTAGACTTATGACTGCTTCAACAGAAGGGATGCCATGTCTTCCAAGGCTAAAAGTCATAAAAAGACATGAAGCATCTACCTTGTTCATCCAACACTGTCTCTTGGAGCCCTGAGCTGCCATATAAGAAACTCAACTTCCCCAAAACAGCCTGGCTGGAGAGGCTATGTTCTAGTGCTCTGGCTTCAGTCTTTCAGCCTTCCCCATACTTACATAACTACATCTTTTAGTTAACATATCCCATTGCACAAATATACCGCAATTTATTTAATCACTCTTCTAATTATAAATATTGTAGTAACTTACAGTTTTTTTGTTTTTGTTTTTGTTTTTTGTTTGTTTGTTTGTTTTTGTCATTCGAAACAATATAGTAATGAACATTCTTATCCATACATTTTTATGTATAGTTTACAGGATAAACCCCTAGAAATAACATTGCTAAACCAAAGAGTTTATGATTTAAAAAAAATATTGTATAGATATTACCAAATTGCCTTCCAAATGGGCTGTGTCAATTTATTTTATTTTATTTTTTTTTGTCTTTTTTCCGTGTCCGGCAACGGATCGCAACCCTCA
>NW_007728784.1:117194-123257 GCF_000696425.1 Galeopterus variegatus | reverse complement strand
GATTTATAGCAAATCTCTCTTGAATTTTTCAAATGTCTCAAAAAGCTTTATTCTCACCCCTTAGCATCTGTCTACCAATCCATCAACCAGCATACTTATTAGACACTTGCTATGTGCTAGACTCTCTGCTAATATCGGTAAAAATGACATTTGTAGAATGCTTTACAATTGGAAAGCGTTTTCACATCACTTTTCTTACTTGATCTCCAAGGTAGAAAAGGAAGAGGTAATTACTAATCCCATACTGCAGATTAGAAAACTAAGACCAAGAGAGTCAGGTGTCTGCTAGGAAGTGGTAAAGCCAAAAATTCAAACACAGATCTTGTTTGAAAGCTTAGGGGCTGTGTGTTAACCATAAAGCTTTATGCAGGTGCACACACATGTGCTCCTCCCCCAACCCTNTTTTGCTCTTTATTCATATAATAGTAGCTCCCCAATCATTGGTTGGAAAAAATAAATTTGTGACTTTATAATTTTGGAGTTTTCAAACCACAGGATTGCTTCACACTCTACCCATGAATATTTTTTTTTTCAAATTATTTCCTAACCTCATCCCAGGCCTTTTCTGAGACTCTGTTCCCTTTTTTTAGTGATTTATTCAGACATTTCTATAATGTTCTCTCTGTAGACTTTCTGGGCCATTGATCATGGTTCTGGGAGCTTTGCACACTTCCTGGGAGACCGTGTCTAGTCTGTGCTGAAGTCCATGAAGAGACAGAGAAGGTTAAATGACTAAGGCTCTAATCAACTAGCACAAGTGCCTTTCTACTTCTTTTAATGCATGTCCACCCAGAAAGTGGTTTCTATGTGGAATTTCAATTCTTTCAGGTTACAGGTACAGTTTACAAAGTCTGAGACACTCTTCTTGCCTCTAAAATGGGGAAACCTAGAAATGTGCTATATTTTGCATTGATAATGGAAAGTGTGGTGGTGAAAGGACTAAAGGCTCTTGCTTGGGTTGTCTCCAAGTTCTACCATTTATTAGGTTTGTGACCTTGTTCCTTGACCCCTCTGTGCACCCATTTTGTCTTCTGTCAATGGGGGTAAGGATACTACCTGCCTCATAGGGCTGCTGTGAGAGAGTAATTGAGCCAACATTTGAGGCATTACCTAGCACATAGTAAATACTATACAAGTGTTTGATAAATAAAGGATTTTTAAATTTAAGGACTATTTTCAGAATACCCACTGCCCACTGTAAGATATAGTGTTAGGCACTGTGGGAATACAGAAAATAAACAAGACATTATGTCAACCCCTCAGGTCAGTTTTTGGAGAGGGAGAGAAGTATGTTCAAATAAGCAAGAGATGTGGGCTGGTGCATGCTGTTTGCAGGTCTTCTCCCACAAATGCAATGGAAATATGGAAGAGGGAGGAACTGCTCTGGATGGAGGGGGCCGAGAAAATGGCAGAGAGGAGAAGTCTTCCCAGTTATTCGCTAAAGGATGAGTACTATTTCCAGGGGCAGATAGGTAATGGGGGCAGCTGGCAGAAGGGTATCCCATGTGTGCCCAGCACAAGCATGAAGCCATTTTGCTATCCTCCACCTTCACCAATCCCATATCTGTCTCGTCCATGCCTCCCCCCATTTCCCAGGTCTACCTGCCTTTCTTCCTGTCCCTTCCTCCACTGGCAAATTTCTAGCACCAGCCTCCCTTTTCCTCCAGTTATTTTCTTCTTGTTTTATCTCTCTTGCAACCTCAAGAGTGATGCAGGAAATTTTAAAATAAAATAAAGTAATATAGAAGCTTATAAAATGAAAAGCAAAATCTCTTTCTCCCCCTCCTTTTCCCTAGAGATAATGACTGTGTTGTCATCATAAAACATGGCCACAAATTCTTAACAATTCTCTCTCTGAAAGGCAGAGTTTATATCCCTCCCCTTGAATCTGAGTAGACTTATGACTGCTTCAACAGAAGGGATGCCATGTCTTCCAAGGCTAAAAGTCATAAAAAGACATGAAGCATCTACCTTGTTCATCCAACACTGTCTCTTGGAGCCCTGAGCTGCCATATAAGAAACTCAACTTCCCCAAAACAGCCTGGCTGGAGAGGCTATGTTCTAGTGCTCTGGCTTCAGTCTTTCAGCCTTCCCCATACTTACATAACTACATCTTTTAGTTAACATATCCCATTGCACAAATATACCGCAATTTATTTAATCACTCTTCTAATTATAAATATTGTAGTAACTTACAGTTTTTTTGTTTTTGTTTTTGTTTTTTGTTTGTTTGTTTGTTTTTGTCATTCGAAACAATATAGTAATGAACATTCTTATCCATACATTTTTATGTATAGTTTACAGGATAAACCCCTAGAAATAACATTGCTAAACCAAAGAGTTTATGATTTAAAAAAAATATTGTATAGATATTACCAAATTGCCTTCCAAATGGGCTGTGTCAATTTATTTTATTTTATTTTTTTTTGTCTTTTTTCCGTGTCCGGCAACGGATCGCAACCCTCAGTGTCGCCCCCGTACCGGACCGGGACCGGCAACGGGATCGCAGCACTCGGTGTTGCCCCCGCGCCTCGCTCAGCCAGTGAGCGGGAACCGGTCTGTATGTGGGATCCGAACCCTCGGCGGGAGCGCCGCCGCACTTCCCAAGCGGCGCACTACAGCAGTGCACCACCGGGTTGGCCCATGGGCTGTGTCAATTTAGACTTCCGGGGTTCAGAAGAATGCCTGTTTCCCTGTAACTTCACCAACACTGAGTATTACCTAACTTTTTCATCCTCACCATTCTGACGTTGTCTCTGCCTTCATCACGATGTGCCCAGACTGCATGCACTGTAAGGAGCTATCCTAAGCATGACTTGTCAGCCTGCAAACCCATGTTGCTGAGGAGCACGTGGAAGTGGGAAGGGGTATTTAGGATGGTAAAGGACAAAAATAATGCTAAGGGGCAACCTATTAATAGCTCAGGTGGATGAAAACTAATTTAACATAAAGGTGAGCTACAGAACATCATAGACTTGCAGAGCAAATGTGTCAGCACATAATGAAATTCAGCTCAATGACATTCTGCTAATGGCAGGTGTTATCTGAAGTCCAGAATGACCACTTGGAAGAAGACAGTCGGTGGTATAAGGAATGAGAGAAGGAAGAAAAAAGAGGTTCTCTCAGTTAAAATGCTCACTGGACAGCTGACTATAAGTGGAACATTTTGCAATGATTGGTTTCAACCTGGATAATTCCAAGGGACAGTCAAGAATAGTGTTTCTCAAACCTAGCTGCCTAGCAATATTACCTGGAATGGTTTTTTTTAGAAAATATAGATATTTCATCCTCCTCACCTTCACCCCCAAATACAATACATCACAGATTCTGATTCAGTTGGTCTGCATTTTCAATAAACCCTTCAGGTGGTCCTGAGGCAGAACAAGGTTAAGAAATATTTTCTTAGAGCAGAAAAATTGAGCTTGCATCAGAATTGTCCTGGGGACTTATGAAAACACAGATTGTTAGGCCCCACCACCTGAGTTTCTGAGTCAGTAAACCTGGGGTGGGGCTAGAGAATTTGCATTTGTAACAAGCTCCCAGGTGACGCTGGTGCAGAGCCACACCTTGAGAACCATTGTGCAGCCATAGCAGCAACAACACCTAGGATCTTAAAGGAAATGCACAATCACAAGTCCTGCTTCAGACCTAATGAATCAGGATCTGCATTTAAAAAGATCCCTCAGCAACCCCTGTGCACGTTAAGGTTTGGAAAGTGCTGCCCTGCAAGCCTTGCCTCTATTTCCTTACACAGTATTCAGGGGGAGGCGGCCAGCTGGAGTGGAAAGCTACAGGGAGGCCCTGGGTTCCAGTTCCAGCACTACTGCTGGTAGATAACCTTTGTAATGAAATAAATCTCTTTGCTTCTAATGATTTCAACTTCTTCGTAAATAAAACAGAGAGACCAGGCTAACTATGAGGGGACATCAAAAAGTTCTCAGAAAAATGGAATTAAAAAATAAAGATAAAAAATATAAACTTTATTTCTCAACGTTTTGTAAGCGATGATACCAGCCATTTAGTCCATCCCTAAAGAACTGAGCATCCTGGGAATTTAACCATGTCGATACAGTCTTTTTTACATTATTAACTAAAAAAATGGTGTTCTTTAAAGATTTTTCAAGATTAGGAAACAAAAAGAAGTCAGAAGGAGCCAAATCAGTTCATCTGCACACACCTCTAAAAGAAAAAAAGAAGGAGCCAAATCAGGACCATGAGGTGGATGCCTAATGATTTCACGTCAAAACTCTTAAAATAGCCCTTGTTTGATGAGAGGAACGAGCGGGAGCATTATTGCGGTGGAGAAGGATTCTCCATGAAGCTTTCCCAGGCATTTTTCTGCTAAAGCTTTGGCTAACTTTCTCAAAACATTCTCATAATAAGCAGTTGTTAACATTCTTTGGCCCTCCAGAAAGTCAACAAACAAAATGTCTTGAGCATCCCAAAAAACTGTTGTCGTGACCTTTGCCCTTGACTAGTCCACTTTGGCTTTGACTGGACCACTTCTACTTCTTGGTAGCCATGGCTTTGATGATGTTTAGTCTTCAGGATCATACTGGTAAAGTCATGTGTCATCTCTTGTTACAATTCTACAAAGAAATGCTTCAGGATCTTGGTCCCACTTGTTTAAAATGTCCATTGAAAGCTCGGCTCTAGCCTGCAGCTGGTCTGGGCACAACAGTGTTGGCACCCATCGAGTGGAAAGTTTGCTCCACTGTAATATTTCAGTCAGAATTGTGTAAGCTGAACCAGTTGAGATGTCTATGGTGTTGGCTATTGTTTCTGCTGTTAGTCGTCAGTCCTCGTCGATTAGGGCATGCACAAAATTATTTTTTCCTCACAAATTGATGTGGATGGTCTGCCGTTGCAGGCTTCATCTTCAATGTTGTGTTGTCTCTTCTTAAAAAGAGTTATCCATGGGCCGGCCCGGTGGCGCACTGGATAGTGCGCCGCTTGGGAAGCGCGGCGGCGCTCCCGTCCGAGGGTTCGGATCCCACATACAGACCGGCTCCCGCTCACTGGCTGAGCGAGGCGCGGGAGCAACACCGAGGCTTGCGATCCCGTTGCCGGTCCCCGGTCCGGTACGGGGGCAACACTGAGGGTTGCGATCCGTTGCCGGACACGGAAAAAAGACAAAAGACAAAAAAAAAAAAAAAAGAGTTATCCATTTGTAAAGCACTGGTTTCTTTGGGGAATTGTCCCCATAAACTTTTCATAAAGCACTGATAATTTCACCATTTTTCCACCCAAGCGTCACCATAAATTTGATGTTTGTTCTTGCTTCAATTTTAGCAGAACTCGTGTTGTTCTGATAGGAGCTCTTTTCAAATCAATGTCTTATCCTTCTTAGCGCCTCAAAGTAGATCCTATGCAGACATGTTATAATAAGTTAGTATAAGTTTATTTTGGTGCGAAAAATTTTTTTGAAATTCATGCATAGGTTTTTCATAATACGCATTTTCCATGAACTTTTTGAAGATCCCTCATACATACACGTTGAGCTTTAAAACTAAATCCAGATTAGATTCTAAAAACAGAAATCAAACTTCTCATTACAACTCATTTTGTTATCAGACTGACTAGCTCCTGTAGCCAAGTTCTCCAAGAGTACCTGAGCCTTCACGCTGCAGACCTTCATGATCTCTAGGCAATGCCCAACGCTGGTAGACTTTCATTTTCCTTGATTCCAAGAACCATGGAATGCTCACTGTATTAGTCAGGGTTCTCCAGAGAGACAGAATCAATAGGATATGTTATAATTATATGAGAGGGATTTATTAGGGGAATTAGCTCACTTGGCTATGAAGAAAACTCCCATGATAGACCGTCTATAAACTGGATGCCGGTAGCGTGGCTCAGTCCAAGTCCAAAGGCCTCAGAACCAGGGAAGCTGATGGTATCCTTGGTGTAAGTTCTGGAACCCAAAAGCTGAAGAGTCTCAAGCTCTGATGTCCACGGACAGAAGAGAAGAGTTTATCCCAGCTCCAGCGGATCAAGAGAGAGAGCTTCACCTCTTTCCTCTGTGTTTTGTTCTCTCCGGACCCCCAGTGGATTGGATGGTTC
>NW_007728784.1:114031-115365 GCF_000696425.1 Galeopterus variegatus | reverse complement strand
GCGGGAGCGCCACCGCACTCCCAAGTGGCGCACTGTAGCAGTGCGCCACCGGGCTGGCCCATATTTCACTAATTTCTGAATAAGCCTATAGAGCAGTGCTTTCCAAACTTGTCTCGACATTGGGGTCACCTGGGGAGCCTCAAAAATTGCTGATGCAACACCCCCCAGATATTGTGATTTAATTGGTCTGGGTTCTGTGCTGGCCTTTAGATTTTCTTTTTAAAGACTCCCTGGTGATTCTAATGTATGAAAAGTATGGAAGTCACTGCTATGTAGTATATCAATTGAGTACAGGTAATGAGGTGGGAAACTGTAGTGTCCTAAAGGACTCAAGAAAGCTGCCTCTCAATTGACTATTTATTTATTTATTTCTGCACTCATGTATGCAACAAATACTTACTGAAGACAGACTTCGTGCCAGTGCTATGCCGGACCCTTAAGATTCGAAGAGGAAAGACCCAGGCCCTGCCTTGATAGGGTTTCCAGTCTAGGGCAGGAAATGTGGATGATAAACAGACAACTGAGGTAGAGCGTGACAGTTCTACAGCAGTGCTGTGGAGCGTGCGAGAGATGGGCACAGAGCTGTAAGTCTCATGTGCAAGTACCTCTCTCAGATCCAGGAAATCAAGCAGCAGTTCTGACAGGAAGAGCATACTGTATTCATGCATTCATTTTGTCGTTCATTCATTCAACACCAATTTAGTGAGCAAGTACTGTGCACCTCTCATTGAGCTCCTGCTGAGTACACTGTAAATGAATCAGTAGATGCAATAAACATAGATTCTAGAGCTCTTCTCAAAATTTTTGAATTTCCTACTACAGTAGGTATTTTTCTCTTTGCACCATTGAATACAAACACCATGAACCCTGCTTGCATTCATTCTCCCCTCTGGCACCGATACTTGGAATTTCTTTGGAGAAACAACTTCTCCACCACTCTCAGTCCATGTTGTCTGGGGAATCTCCTCTGCTTACTCTGAAGTACCAAATCTGCCTGGCCTTTTTTTTTTTTTTCTTACCCTGGGACTTATGCCAGGTATATGTGTAGGAATGGACCTATCAGCTACCATCTTGTGACCAATGGATGGAAGCTAGTATGAAGCAGACCTGGAGAAGAGAGCCAGGAAGTAGAGACTGCACCTGATGATACCATTTGCCCAGATGAAGCCATGCCTCTATCCCTGATACACTTGCTAACAAATTGCCTGTGGGCCTACTGCAGTTAGTTTTTCTGTTATTTGTCACCCAAAGAGTCCTAAATGCTACAGCTAAAATTGATTTTTCAGGAGTACTTTCTTTGTGATTAAAAAGTAAATAAACCCATTAATATCTGT
>NW_007728784.1:102227-113533 GCF_000696425.1 Galeopterus variegatus | reverse complement strand
AGTTTTTCTGTTATTTGTCACCCAAAGAGTCCTAAATGCTACAGCTAAAATTGATTTTTCAGGAGTACTTTCTTTGTGATTAAAAAGTAAATAAACCCATTAATATCTGTTCATGAATCGCTCAGTTTCCTGTTTTGTAAAAATATGTTTTTTAGAGATTCTATTCTAACATGTCTTTAGGCATATAAATAGAATTCTGTAAATGAGATCATGAGCTCAAGATGTTCTTAAGCCATGAATCGCTCAGTTTCCTGTTTTGTAAAAATATGTTTTTTAGAGATTCTATTCTAATATGTCTTTAGGCATATAAATAGAATTCTGTAAATGAGATCATGAGCTCAAGATGTTCTTAAGAAAAGTATTTAAATAATGCTACACCTAGTTAGCAACTGCCAACGAAAGGCTCAAAGAGCATATGGACAGAAATATTCCAGGTTGTACTATTTGCCTTCTAACAAGTGCCTGAGAAACCTTCTAGGTTTGAAGAGTCTGGGTTGGGAGTTTTCACTTTCTGCGTAGTATTGCTGTGTGATCAGGAATCACAGATAAGGAGGAGCCAACAAAATATTGCAAAAGTTGTGAGGTGAGGTGGAGGATAGATTGTTAAACTAAGGTTATCCCTTCACCAAGTACTGCTGGTCCTTCTTCTAAATGCCTCTCCAGTTGGCCTCTTGTTTCCAAATGTCCTAACATGTTTATCCGAATTCTCATCATCGCTAGCCTAAACTAATGCAACAACCCCTTAGCTGCCCTTCTTACCTTGAACACATAGCAGTCCTGGCCCCAGGCACACACTCAGTCCACCCTCCACACTGCTGCCAGAGTGCTCTGATCATACCATCTACTCAGAGACCTTCATGCTCATCCCCTCACCTACAGAATAAGGTCCAAGATTTCTGCCAATGTATATTTAACGGTACCTACCTATGATTCCTCCACATCCAGTTCGCAGAATGTTCTAGGCTGTTTCAAGTATTTGTGCCTATGCTCACTGCATTCTTTCTGTCTAGAAGCCTAGGAAAACTAGGAACCTAGGAAAACTCCCTTTATTCTTCAAAACCAAATTCAGACTTTCCTTCCTCAGGAAGCATTTCCTGGAATCCTTGCACCTTTAAAGCTAATCCTTCCCTCCTCTGTACTTTGTCATTTCTGCATATTTTTATCCCCTACCAGTCTGCTATTATATGTTTGCCCTTCAGTCTAAATGTGAGCCCCTTCAAGACAGGCACAGATTCTTACCCATTTCCCAATCGCTAGTACAAGCATGGTGCCTAGCATATAGTAAGCACTCAGTAAATGTTCAATGAATGAAACTGATTGCCTTTGTCTCCAAGTCAGTGTCGAGAGTAATTAGAAAGAAGCATTCCAACAATCTAGGATAAAATCAGAATTAGCTTAAGATGTGATGGATAATAGCTAAAAATTAGTGATAAAAAAGTTTATTCACACGTCTTTTCTAAAAGATTATCTCATTTAATGTGTAAGGCTTATCATGTTTAGCTTTTGCATTAGAAGTAATATATCGTGACTAATATCTGAAAACCATATATTTATAAAGTGTGTACAGTTGAGCTAAAATCATCATAGAAATTTCAAAAACACACACATATTTATACCCAAACACCTGATTCACTCTGGGAGAAAATGCAATTCTAATTCCCTATACTAAAATAAATAAAAATATCCAAAAGAAAAAGAAATTCTTTTTTTTTTTTTAAAAAAAAAAAAAAAGGACATTGCCCAAATCTAAATATGCAAAAACTGAAATTAACTACTGAGACGTCTAGGCTGAATCCCAGGAGGGTCAGGGTGAGCAATGGAAGAAAGCAAACCCTTGTCACTATTCTGCCATCCTGATTCAGGTGACTGGCTCCCTGAGCAATGATTTCCAAACAATTCTGCCCAGAGACAGGGGTATGAACCAGATGGCACCTCAGTATTTCTTCTGCATCAACATTCACCCCTGTTGGATAAACCTTACTGGATCTGGGTTGTGTTCATTCCTAGCAACTGTTCGAGTTACAGCATTGCTTTAAACGAGCTGCAGTAAAAGGAAAAAAAAATAAGTGAGACGGAGATGGAGATTGCCTTGTAAAATTGGCAAGGATTTTCGCTTGCTTTTTTGCTAGTGCTCTTAAATTCAAGGCTGGTTTTAATGTTCCAGGAGCTCTATTTTGCTACTGACTGACACTCATGGAAAAGGTAAGGAGTTTAAGGGCAGTTTTTCCTCATTTTACCTCTTTGTTTAGCATCGCAATTCCCTTGTTAACATAATGAAATTAGCCTACCCCTGCAGTGAGAGTAAGACCTCTCCCATGCCAAAGCCACCATCATGTTCCTAAGTACAATAAATACCTTTAAAAAAAAAAAAATTCAGCAATCAAGAGACAAATGTAACAACCTGCAATTTCTGGATTCTCCACCAATCTAATTACAATGGCAGGGTAAGGCCATGTACCTAATTAAACTGCCAATCACACCAAAATGATATGCATCCTGTTTGTACAAATGTTTGCTCTCCTGGCAGCAACCAGGCTTCTGGCAGGGGAGGCAGCCACTGGCAATTAAAAAACAGGTGGAATCATGTGTCTCCACAAACTATATTAAAGTACCTTTGCTTTACTTGGTGGCTAAAATGCATGTTATTTATTTATTGTTTTCCTTCAAAAAGATGTTATCTCTTTAATGAAAAATGCGCATATCCTAAGTGTGTGGTTCAATTAAAAAACAGGTGGAATCATGTGTCTCCACAAACTATATTAAAGTACCTTTGCTTTACTTGGTGGCTAAAATGCATGTTATTTATTTATTTTTTTCCTTCAAAAAGATGTTATCTCTTTAATGAAAAATGCGCATATCCTAAGTGTGTGGTTCAATCCCCCATTTACCAGCACCCCACAAGTCTACCTCTTACCCCTTCTAGCAACTCACCCTTCTCCTCCCAGGGGGAACAGCTATCCTAATATCTATCGGCACAGTTCGATTTCACGTATTTTTTGTCTTTTATACAAATAGAATCACATGGACATACTCTTTAGTGTCTCTCTTCTGCTCAGCATGTGTTATGACAATCATCCACGGTGTCGGCTTTCACATTGTTCATTCTCCATGCTGTGTGGCATCATTGTGTCACTACACCACAATTCCTGTGTCCATTCTACCTCTGGCATCTGAGCTGTTTCCTGTATGGGGCTACTGTTAAGTAATGCTGCTGTTCACATTTGAGAACATGCCTTTTGGTTCACAGGTCTGTTGGGTATATGCAGGGGTTGCAATTACCAGATCACGGGTTGTGGCTAATCTCTGTTCAGCTCTCGTAGATGCTGCCACACAGTTCTCCAAAGTAGCTGTAGCAATTCATGCTCACACTGGCACGGTAGCCCTAGCTACTGCTCGAATGCCTCGCACATGACGTGGACTAGCCAGTATGTTGTTTAATCTTCATAGCAGGTTCATTTTCAGATAGGGAAACTGAAGTTAGGAGACTTGCCAAGGTGACACAAAGTAATAGCTTGGGCTCCAACCCAGGTCCTTGTCCCTTAAAAGCTTTATGTTCACAGCCTCCCACTTTTCTGATTTGGTGCAAGGTGCTGAATGCACCTTATTCTCAACTTAGCTCCTGGCTCCTCTATCTCCCTTTTCTACTTTATTTCATTTTGTGGATTTTGATGACTTGACTCACTCCTTCCAATCCTTTTCTTGATAGTCCACCCTTCCCACACACACACACACCACCTTTTGATACAATATCTAAATTGTACCTCTCCTTTAGGACCCAGCTCAAGTTCAACCCCTTATAATCTCACTAAAACCAGAATTACCACTGTAGTAAATAGATGTCTGTCCTTCCAGATCCAAAATTTATTTTCCGCAGGCCCTGAATTGTCCAGCTTCAATCCTGATATTAACTTGGCACTGTGAGAAAATGGCCAGAAGTAAAGACCAACACCCCATTCTATGAACAAGAGCTGCCTTCATCTCTGAATTGAGAGCATTTCAAAGTAACACAAATGGACACAGTCCAAGGCATGGCTTTTCAACTTTTTGATGTGCATGGGGGTCTTTTTTAGTTCCCGATTCTTTGTGTTCAATAGATACTCAGTAATTTTAATAACACAGTGAGATTTCTAATTGTACCCCTATTTCAGAGAACAAAGAGCCAGATATGAGTCCTAGCCAGAGAAATCATGGCTCAGTTGCCTGTCTGCATGACCAGGATATTTTTTGCTCACTGATCTTTTCTCTGTTGACCAATTCATTCCTTGAGTCATTGTCCACATGGAAGGAGTAAAAGAAATAAAAATGGTAAAGATAAGCTTTCTCTTCTGCTTTTTTTTTTTTTTTGTATAATAAAATTGCCACAGAGAAGACCTTAGAATTAGGATAAAACTTAGACATCATCTATTCCTTCCCTTTTATTTCGAGGAAGAGAAAACTACGGCTCCAATAAGTAAAGTGATCCACACCGGATTACTAATTCATGAGTGGCAGATCCAGACCTGGAACCCAGGAGTCTGAGTCCCAGTGCAGCTTTTAAATCCTGGTTCTACTTGGTGGGGTGATTAGCCTTTTAAACATGGACAAATCACTTACTCATTCTGATATTCGGTTTTCTTAATTCTGCAATGAGGGTAATATGAATGATTATACCCATTTTAAAGGATTGTTATAAGAATCCAGTAAAGTCAAAAGAAATAAGTAGTGAGCAAGATTCTAACACACAAGAGGTGCCCGATGAGATGTTCGTTTATTCACTCAATGGTTAAGTCAGCTGACATCCTGGAAGAATCTAGAAAAGACATATTTTAGGAAGATGACGAAACTGTCGAATCTCCAATCATGCAAAGTTTCTGAAAGTCTGAGAGAGCCTGGAAATGAGGTTGGGGAGAAGGAAGCCGGCAGCAAAGGGGGGGCTGTTGAGTGGCAAAGGTGTCCCAGTTGTTTGTTTTTAAAAGAAAAAGGTGTGTATCAGCCGGGTGACTCGTGAAACACTAATTAAATTTTTTATTCTTTTTAACCCCATAAAACAAGCAAACCACTTTTAGCAATGCCGAGCTTTCTGGAGACTCAAGAAAATAATTGCCTGAGTCTCACATTAATTGCTTTACAAAAGTTAGTTTTAAGTTTTAAGTTTTTCATGTGTTTTGCAAGATGTTAAGTGAGGGTTCTAGCCAAGTCATAAGTCAGCTGGTGACTTCTAGTCTAGGGTGAAGAGAGGCAGAGGTGAGGGGAGCTGTTCCTGACCACTTCACACTGCTGTTGGAAGTTAAGGTCCCAGCCTCCCTGCTGGCTCTCTGTTTAGCACAGGGTGGGTAGGATGCCTGATCCAGGCCTACAATGTCACACCCCAGTCTACGCTTGACTTGCTGAGGGCCCTTAGGAAGGCAGTTTCTGAGTGCCTCCTTCTGCCCCCTCCTGTTTGCACTGGACAGTTTAGGACCTGGAAGGGCTGTGAGGGCTGATATTAAATGGTCAGGACCATACCAATCTTGCAAAATGTTTTGAGAATTTAAATTATGAAATATTTATATACATGTAAAAGAACAGAGAATAATTTAATAGCTACCTTGTGCTACTCAGATTTGACACATTTGTTTTGGTTTTTTTCCTATCTGCTTTAGAAAAAAACTTTAAACTAAAAAGTTACAGACATAATTGGGCCCCTCCCCCATACCATTTCTTTTCCTCCTCAAAGGTAATCACCATCTTGAAGGCAGATTTTCTTTATATATATATTGTTTATATTTTTACTACTATGTATTCACGAACAATATATAATATTTATTTGTTACTAAATTTTATATAAATATCTGCACACATATTTTTGTAACTTGCCCTTTTCACTCAATATCATGTTTTTCAGACTTATCTGTATTGATGCATTTAAATCTAGTTCATTTTATTTTAACTACTAGGGGATATTTCTTTCTATGAATGGACTACACTTTATCCATTACATTATTGATGAACATTTAGCTCGTTTCCAATTTTGTGTTTGCCAATAAGTCTACAATAAATATCCTTGATCATATCTGCTTTTATACACATGCAAGATTTTCTCTAGGATGTACATCTAGAAGCCAATTTCAGGAACATTGCGTGTTACTAGATATTGACAGACTGTTCTCCAAAAAGGCTGCACTAATTTACACTCCTATCCTCCGTTTGTGACAGTTCTGTTTCATTGTCAATGCTTGATATTACAGGACTTTTAAATTTTTTCCTAATTGGATAGTAGTGAAATAAACTCTTTGTTTTAACATGTGTTTTCCCTTTTACTAAAAAGTTTGCACATTTAAAAATGTTTATTGGCTATTTGAATTTCCTCTCTGGTAGATATATTTTTCATGCCCTTTGTCAATTGCTTTCTTACTGTTTTTTTAAACGCATTTGTAGAAAAATATTTTTAATATTCTAGAGCTCATGTTCCTGAGCTCTCAGCTATTTCTACTGGGCAGACTCAAATGTGAGAGCAGCCGTGGATAAGCCCTCATCTCCAGCACTGAGCAGATGCAGTCTGTACTGGGCATCACAATAGATTACCAGGACAGGAAACCAACAGTGTTTAGAAGCAATATGGCAGAGTGGCTGGAGCACTACACTAGAATTCAGAAGCCCTGCTGTCTAGTCCCAGTTTGACAAACCCTGATTATCTGAGAATTCTTAGACCTCTTTTTCCTCATCTGTAAAATCACAATATTAATACCAGCCTCAAGGGCTTTCGGGAGAAGCAAATGAGTTACTACATAAAATCACCTAGCAAAATGCTCTGCAAATGCTAACCATTATTAGCAACAGCAGCCCCAATACAAGTTCATTGTCTTAGTCCGCTCCGATTGCCATAACAGAATACCATAGAGTGGGTGGTTTAAACAACAGAAACTTAAAATAAAATAAAATAAACAACAGAAATTTATTTGCTCACAGTTCTAGAGGCTGGATGTCTTCCGATTGCCATAACAGAATACCATAGAGTGGGTGGTTTAAACAACAGAAATTTAAAATAAAATAAAATAAACAACAGAAATTTATTTGCTCACAGTTCTAGAGGCTGGATGTCCAATATCAGGGGGCCAACATGGTAGATTTCTGGTGAGGAGGGCTCTCTTTCTGGCTTACACACGGCCCACCACCTTCTCTCTGTGTGAGAGCAGAGAAGGAGAGTGCTGGTGTTCACTCCTCTTCTTATAAGTGCACCAGTCCTACTGGATCAGGGTCTTGCCCTTATACCTCATCTAACTTTTATCACCCTCTGACAGGCCCTATCTCCAAATACAGTCCCACTGGGGGTTAGCACTTCAACACAGGAATTTAGGGGGGACAAAATTCAGTCCATAGCAGTCATGGTAGAATGATGCCCATTCATTTATTTCCAAATGGACTTAAGTTCCTTAATCTTTCATCAAGTTTTAGGGACCCAGACAGGAACACCATTAATTTTGTGAAGACATTATCTCTGGCTTACTTCATTCAAAGGCATTATTATTATCAAAACAAGATTTGACTATTTCTGTGACTGTCATTCATAAGGGACATATCCTGATTGTCAGACATTATCCCATGCAGTGCTGGCTTAAATCTGATTGTGTAAAAAGACTAAACCACCACTGTCCGATAGAACTTTCTGTGTTGATACAATGGTCTATAAAATCTGTACTGTCTAATACAGTGGCCACTAGCCACATCTGGCTGTTGGGCACTTAACATGGGATTAGTGTGACTGAGGAGCTGTACTTTAAATTTTATTTAATTTTTATTACTTTTCATTATAATTGCTGCATGTGGGCAGTAGCTACTGCATTGGGCAGTGCAGGTCTAGACCATCCTTGCTCGCCAATCATGAAGTGACTGTTCCAGCAGCCAATTTCTCCCCTTTTATTATGTGGTGCCTAGACTCTGTGCAAGATGGTGCCTGATGTCTCCCTATCATTTAAAAGTATAATGATATATAATGACGAAAAAGAAAATGAGTGGGAGTTTGGAGCTCACATCAGATTTCTGCACCGAGGTGTGAGTGTGAATGGACTGAGGCTTAGATACAGTCCCCCCTTACCTGTGGTTTTGCTTTCTGTTGTTTCAGTTACTCGCAGTACGGTACAATAAGATCTTTCAAGAGACAGAGAAGTGCACACTCACATAACTTTCATTACAGTATATTGTTATGATTGTTCTATTTGATTATTAGTTATTGTTCTTAATCTCTTACGGTGCCTAATTTACAAAGTAAACTTTATCATAAGTATGTATGCATAGGAAAAAAACACGGTGTATATAGGGTTGGGTATTATCTGCAGTTTCAGGCATCCACTGTGGGTCTTGGAATGCAGGCCCCATGGATAAGGGGGGACTATTGTAATTAAGGAGTGGTCGGAAGCAGGGAAGGAAAAAACTCTCAGGGAAACATCCTTATAGAAAGTGCAACACTAGCATAGCTTCAAAAGTCAAGCATTTGGGGGCCGGCCCGGTGGCGCACTGGATAGTGCACCGCTTGGGAAGCGCGGTGGCGCTCCCGCCCGAGGGTTCGGATCCCACATACNGGTCCGGTACGGGGGCAACACTGAGGGTTGCGATCCGTTGCGGGACACGAAAAAAAAAAAAAAAAAAAAAAAAAAAAAAAAAAAAAGTCAAGCATTTGGGAAACGAGTTTTTACCATTTCCATTTTTCTTTTACTTTCAGGAAATCTGTGAAATAATCCTTAACGGTAGTGTTTCCAGACATATGGTGGAGAGGTCCCCTCACAACCACTCTGGACTAAAACTCAGCACGCCTGAAATGAGAAGAAGAAAAAGCAACCACTTGTTATTTCAAAAGGGTCCAGCTTTTAAAATGATTTTTCCCTGTGTCCTAAATAGGAGCAGCTCACAGAGGAGGGTCACACAGCCTAGACACTTCAACCACCAGTCAGTCAGCCTGTGAGACCTGCCATCACTGGTCCCAGCCCAGGCTCTCTCTTCTGCCCCCAGCGCCTATTAGGACACCCCAGGGAGGGTTAACAATGCAAGTTCCCAGAGCACCTGAGACCAACAGCAACCAGTTGAGTGAGCAGTGTTCCCTAGGCTCCCTGATGGGAGACAACAATATCACAGGGACTTACGGAAGCCATGGTTCTCGATTACTGGTCAAAGTGGAAGACAGAGTGGCCCAAATCTGCTCTAGAAAAGCAGGACTTAAAATACTAGCTCTCTGATAAGGTGCTCAGAATCATTTATTTACTTATTTATTTTTTACATAGAAGAAAGAATATTTCATGGCATGGGTACACATTGATGACATAAAGCAAACTAATTTTTTTTTTTTTTACCTAAATCATGTTGAAAGTTTTGTATAGAAAAATATTAGGATATATCAACATTTCAGGTGGTTATCTTATTTTTAATTATCTTCTTAGCAAATTTTTTTTATTTTAAACTTTTTTAAAGTGTACATTTACTTACATGATGACAAAACAAACATTGCAAAAAAGCATGGGATGATTACATTCTGTCTATATTTTTCAAAAAGTTTGTTTTTCATTGAGATTTTATTTTTTTCATGATATTTTTCTATAAAAATAGCAGTTTTTTTAGAACTGATTTAGAAAATAAAGAGAATAACTGGACTTTTTCTAGTTTCTCTTAACTTTTTTAATTGGCAAAATTGTACATATTTATGGTATACAACATGATGTTTTGAAATATGTACACATTGTGGAATGGTTAAACTAAGCTAACTATGCATTATCTCACATGCTAATTTTTTTATTGTGAGAACACTTAACATCAACTCTCTTAGCAATTTTTAAGCATACAGTAGTTGTCATTAACTAGAGTCTTACGGCATTTAGAACCTTGAGAACTACTTCTCCAAACTCTGAACCTACATCTTCACCCACCTTCCCTTCTCTTTGGCTCATGCCTGCCACTCACATGCTCCCAAACAGTATTTACTGTGTTTGTGGTTGAGCAAATGCTTTTATGTGTCTGGCAATATAGGCATTCGAATTATGAAAACTGTCTATTGTGCTCACATTTATAGGCCAAACCCACACTTACTTTTTAGCTCAGAAAAAGCCTTCCATTCCCGCCCCCATGGCCTTTATCATCTGTGCCAGTAACCATCAAGCTGGTACTCAATGTCCCAGAGCTTGAGCAGGGAGGCGAGACAGGAGCCAAGGGACTGGGTACACATTTATATGACTGGTCAGGGTCTTAAAGCTTCCTGTAGCGTCTGCTGCTCAGGGAGGGCACTCGTCCCCTCCCTCCTGCCTTCTGTGCGCACTTCTGCGGGCAGCCCATGCCCTTGCCCTGTGCCTTGCATTTCACCGCTGCTCTCCAGGTTACCACAGTGACACAATATGGGCCCGCATCAGAGGCAAATAAAGACCATAGGGATCCAGGAGACTTTTCCAAAGCCTTGTTCTAACCCTATTATTCACTTGCCGTCATTCCTCACATGCTTCCTGACTTCCAGTCTGAGAATAACAGAAATAAGCCAAGTTTGCACAGTGATTAACAATTGACCACATGCTTTCTCAACTGTGGATTCTCATGGCCACTCCCCCGTTACCTGCTCAGTCCTGCGAGAATCACTTAACCTCTAGCAGCCTCATCCATCCCCAGAGGGGTTGCAATAGTAACAGACTTCATATGGGTATTGAGATATTTGCAAGAGATAATATATTGTGTCCTTGCAGGGGCCCCCGCAGGCATTTTTGTTGTTGTTGTTTGTTTTGTTTTTTTGCTGAATTTGGGTCCCCGTCTCTATTGAAACTTACAGCAGGAGTGAGGTAGGACTGTTTTCTCACCACCTCAGCTCTCACCTAGTCTCAATAACAACACATCATAATAGGCTTAACACGGTGGCATTGGGGCATGTCTTGCACTTACAGATTTGAAAAAGAAAGAAAGTCTCACTCGAGTTGTAGCACAGAAAGGCCAGAGAAGAGCTCAGGAGTGTGCCCTGTCTCCATCCAGGCCGACCTGGGTGCCAGCCACATCTCTCCCTTCCCCATCCCTCACTACATTGCTTTACAAGCTCGCCTGCAGGACAATGCGACCCCCAGAAGGCCTGACCCTGTAGGACCCAACGCCTCTCACATGGTCCACAGTGACTCTTGAGTCTTCCCCTGAAATCCGAGGTGTCTCCATCATAGCCACAACTGGCCACAAGCACCTCCAGGTTTTGTCATCCCCCCTTGTTGATCTCATTGCAACAAGCAAAGACAGCTGGGGAAGGTAGAAGTGACTACGCCTTACTTTTAAAAATCCTGTCACAGCAGAGGTGAGCAGCTGAACTATTTTTTCTTTAGCAGATAAGACACTTGTCT
>NW_007728784.1:99550-101341 GCF_000696425.1 Galeopterus variegatus | reverse complement strand
CAGCAGTGATTTACAACCCAATCTAAAGGACCCAGAGTTCACTCTCTTGTGTGTATTTTCTCTGATCATTACATATCTACAGCGTGTAGACAGGTCCCGTTCCCAATCGCAGAGCTGCAAGCAGGAGAGAGCTATTTTCCCTACGCATATGTTGATATGCAGAAAAGAGGACAGCAGTACTCAGTGCAAGCTGTCCTATTGAAGCCTCGTTTCCTGTCAATCTTCCTTTTTTTTTTTTTCATGAAGCTTTAATTTTTTGCCACAGTGCTTTCTACATTTTAGTTTCCTGCAAACCTCAGGAAATAGACTGAAATTAATATCGTCAGATGCTTCTGAAAGTGCTGGCTTGGCGGCATTGCAGAATGCTTTCGGATGCCATTTGGGGATTAAAATATACCAGTTATGCCCATTGTTTGTAAGAGAGATCTGGGAAAGGAACTGTGTCTGAGATTGGAGAAAAGTGAAATGTATTTTAAAAGGAACAGGAATAGAGACCTGAACTTTTAGAAGAGGCACAGCCAGCAGGTAAACAACCTGGAAGAACAAGCCGGGAAGAAAATGCCTCCATGGGGCATTTGTGGGAAACTGAGGCAGAGACACCTAGCTCTTGTTTTCCATGTAGAACTTCCAAGCTTTGGGTAAGACAAAGGCTTTAGTGCCTCCAGATCTGACTCCAGAGAGAAACACAATGTGTCACAAGAAATAAAAGGACAGCGAGAGATCATTTGTTAGAGTATGCATTCTACAGCCACTAGTGTGTTGAGGTGGGAGCGCACAAATCCTAGCTTGTCTCATGTCTCACAGGCCTGGAAGAGGCCCTGGTCAAGGCTGAGGCCTGACAATTTCTAGTGCCAGCTCTGCCCCTGACTGCCCTCGGCACTTTGAGCAGATCCTGCTCCTTTAGGTGGCAGTTCCTCTGTTAGGCTAACGAGGAGAGATGACACACGCCTCCCTCCCTCTCTGTGCAAGAGCACTGCAATGATAAACCTGCAACAACCACACGGACATGCTCTGGGTTCTTGAGAGGGAAAGCGTGACATGAATTGAAGTTACTTTTATTATCGTTGGCTTCTGCATCTATGACTTCCTGAGAGTGTTAGATAAGGCCACACACGATTTCTGCATCTCCAAACATCTATTCAAAATCTTTGTAATATTGAAGAATATTCGATCTTTTTACATTCTTTGTGTTTTATTCACTTTTTGGATCAGTCAGCTACAGCTTCTCCACACAACACAGCTTCCATTCAATCGGGAGACCCACTGATTGCCCAATGGGTCCTTTTCCTGTATCTTTATGTCCCCGGTTCAAGTTCCTACCACTGCCACCTCTCCAAGTGTAACAACGACATCACTGGTGCTCCTGCTCTGGACTCTCCCCTCTGCAGGCAGGCTCCACATTTCCACCTGCTCTATTCCTAATACATTGCTCTAGTAGGAAACCACGCAGCTGCATGATCCTTCAGAGACTTTCTAAGAAAACCTGTACTTTCTTTTTTTTTTTTTTGTCTTTTTGACCTTTTCCGTGTCCGGCAACGGATCGCAACCCTCAGTGTTGCCCCCGTACCGGACCGGGGACCGGCAACGGGATCGCAACCCTCAGCGTTGCTCCCGCGCCTCGCTCAGCTAGTGAGCGGGAACCGGTCCGTATGTGGGATCCGAACCCTCGGGTGGGAGCGCGGCCGCGCCTCCCAAGCGGCGCACTATCCAGTGGGCCACCGGGCCGGCCCAGAAAACCTGTACTTTCTAAATGAGGACAGTGTTTCCAGAAAAGCTAAGTGAATCACCCTG